>NC_080732.1:5962353-6082353 GCF_019097595.1 Hemibagrus wyckioides | reverse complement strand
AGAAAGAAAGAAAGAAAGAAAGAAAGAAAGAAAAACTACAAGGCAAACTGAGATAGATAGATAGATAGATAGATAGATAGATAGATAGATAGATAGATAGATAGATAGATAGATAGATAGATAGATAGATAGATAGATAGATAGATAGATCGATCTAGAATTTCTTCCCTGTCAGTCACAGACATTATCCAATCACGTGTGTGTAAGAGGGTAGCCGCTCCTCCGAGTCTGCTCCCCCGCATGATCATGTGACCGTATATTCATTCGCTGGTTATGACGTTATTATTAATTATTGCATTATTTATTCTTTATTATTAATACTACATTACTTCAGCTACCATTTTAAGCCTCGTCAGTTTGGTTTCCAGGCAACCGGAACAGGACGGTTTCTCATTTCTTTCGACGCCGCCTCCTTTTTATCCTTTCCTCATTTCTTAGCTTCTTCCTCCAAGGAAGCAAGAAAAGCAAACCAGGACAGGATGAATCAAGGACAAAGGTATTTTGTAAACCGTTATTGCTGTGTGTATGCCACACACTTTCATTCTAAACTTCATTTTAAACACAATTCTAAAGCCCAATATAGTATAATCGGACCTGAGATCTCGATATATATTAATATATTTATTATATTAATAATATATATTTAATATATATAATTAAAATATTTGTATATTAAGCAACCAAAAGAGGGACAGAAAGAAAGAAAGACCACAAAATCTCCCAGATAGAAAGACAGAAGGCTTTATTAGTCGCTCGGTTGACTAAATGAATGGACGACAAATGTGCAAGGAATGAGTGTTTCAATCACCCATTCTTTTGCTGAGTGGAGAGAGAGAGAAAGAGAGAGAAAGAGAGAGAGAGAGAAAGAGAGAGGGAGGCAGAAACGAAGAGAAATGGCATGTAGGAGGTGGATCGAGAAAATGACAGGGAGTGGCTAAAAAACAGTCTGCAATGAGAGAGCAGATGAGAGGAAAGAGGGAGGGAAGAGAAGAACAAGGCACCATCTCATCCTAAATCATAGGCCTGAAATCAGAGAGAGAGAGAGAGAGAGAGAGAGAGAGAGAGAGGCTAAGTAAATGAGAGCGCTCTTTAGTGAGATGAGAACCAAGAGACTCAGTCTGAAGGAGAAAGTGTGAATAATGAAAATAAGCGAGAGACAATAAGAGACGGAAAGAAAAATAATAAAACTCAGCCCCGCTCATCCACTCAGGAGCTCGTTCTGCCATCACTCCGTCGCTCTAAACGATCTCCGAAATGATCCATTTCCGGGAAGCTGATCATGTTCATAAATCTTTAACACAGAGGGCCACTTCAGAGGGCCACTGGGAGATCATACACACATTCAAAAATGACCAGAGAGAGAGAAAGAGAGAGAGAGAGAGAGAGAGAGAGAAAGGTCTGCTTCCATTCATTCCAAACAGAAGCTTTCTCACCAACTTAATAAACAAATAAATTCTGGATATTTAGATAAAAAAAATGGAAAAAAGACAGAAAGTATGAAGGAATAAAGGCAGCCCATTTCTTAACAAATGGCATGAGAAAACAGACACAGAGCAGTTTGTGTATGAATACACAATACATCCATCCATTTTCTGTAGCCTACACAAGGTCACGAGGAACCAGGGGTCCATCCCAGGGGACTCGGGGCACAACGTGGGGTGCCAACACGTCACAGGGCACGATCACACACACTCATTCATACACTACAGATCATTTAGAGATGCCAATCAGCCTACGGCATGGATTCGGGCTAGGGGAGGAGAACACGCATAACTTCACTCATACAAGGCAGAGGCATGATTCGAACCCCCAACCATGGAGGTATAAGCCAAACATGATAACCACCTAAGCCTAGCACTAAGGCTCCCACAGAAGCAGACTACTGGGCTTTTTAAATGGCTACCATATTTGGTCATTTGGGGGAGGGGCGTTTCATTATGCAAATGAGCAGTGAGGTTTAGACAGTAAAGGGTCTTACAGCTGTGTGATACATGCCAACTTCCTTGTGTGTACTTCCTGTTCTTTCAAAACTTGCCTAATGGACTAGCACAAGTATATCTGTATCGCATGCTATTATCCTGGCAACGTGGTGGCGATGGCTGCCTCTGAACTGCATCTCAATCTGTTACAGGTTCTTCTTCTTTTCCCTTCAGGGGTCGCCACAGCGAATCATCTCTCTCCACCTATCCCTATCTTCTGCATCCTCAACACTTACACCCACTAGCTTCATATCCTCATTTATTCCATCCATATACCTCCTCTTTGGCCTTCCTCTTTGCCTCCTGCCTGGCAGCTCTATGTCCAACATTCTCCTACCAATATACTCACTCTCCCTCCTCTGAACATGTCCAAACCATCTTAATCTGGCCTCCCTAACTTTGTCCCCCAAACGTCCAACATGAGCCGTCCCTCTGATGTACTTGTTCCAACCGTGTCACTCCCAAAGAGAACCTCAACATCTTCAGCTCTGCTACCCCCAGCTCTGACTCCTGTCTCTTCCTCAGTGACACTGCCTCTAAACCATACAGCACGGCCGGTCTCACTACTGCCTCGTACACCTTCTCCTTGATTCTCGCCGATATTTCTCTATCACAAGATCTAATCACTAATAAAAATCGAATGGAGTGAAATGTCTAAATAAAGAAGAATTCTATCCTAACGAAAGAAAAAAGTCTCAATCCTTTCAGGATGTTTTCTCTGATATCCAACCCAGATGATTCGACTGAATTGATTTCAACTGAACTGAATTGAAATGTCGATTAGTTTTTGTTTTAATTTTCCTTCCCTGATTGTAAGCAGGCCTTGATTCTCCACAGCTGGAATCCTCAGTGTACAGTACTTTTGTTCAAGATCGTCGTTCCCAAACACTAAACACGTCTCGGCTGATCGATTCCATGTGGAGGAAATCGAAGAGCAGATGATATTATTCTAAACCATTCTTTTAAGAAGGCGTGAAGATTGAAACGAGCAGCTGGTCACTGTAACTTAAACGTTTTCTCTGGTCAAAACCTGGGTTTCTTAGTCACTCTGTTGGTGGTGTACCCACACGCAGGATAACCCACTATAAACACCACACATGTCAGATGTTTGCCTGCTGATGAATCACACATTTGGTGTTGGACAAACTTGAAAGGCGACATAAGGCATTTTAATGCAAGCTGTATTCATCATCATTAATTTGTTCACGCGTCAGATGTGTGAGTCAGAATCTGACACGAATCATTAGTCAGTTTTATGAAGGAGTTGTGCCTGCATTAAGTGAGGGTTGTTGTTTTGTTTTTCTGAAAACTGAAACTCAACATTTGTGAAGCATGTAGTTTAGCTACCTAGTAGCTTGAGTTAGCACCGAACATAAGCCACGTCTCGGCTGATCAGCTGTGAATGTCCTGCCTTGGTGCTTTCCTGTCTCGTAAGTCGCTCTATCGTTAGGCAGAGCGTCATGAAGATATCTGTAAGTAACCTGTAACAGATTGAGATATATCGAGATCTCCCTCCTCTGATGGTTTGGACATGTTCAGAGGAGGGAGAGTGAGTATATTGGTAGGAGAATGTTGGACATGGAGCTGCCAGGCAGGAGGCAAAGAGGAAGGCCAAAGAGGAGGTATATGGATGGAATAAATGAGGATATGAAGCTAGTGGGTGCAAGTGTTGAGGATGCAGAAGACAGGGATAGGTGGAGAGAGATGATTCGCTGTGGTGCAGTTTTTCGAGCGACTAAGCGGCAGTAGAAGTTAAAGAATGCTGACAGCTAGGGAACGGTGGGAATTGAAAACAATGAAACGTGGACTATTTAGCAAAAATGATTCATTTGGGTGGAAAGTTATATGTCCAGCAGCCACAACAATGCTTACAGAGTTGCCGTGACAACTGGCCCCTGGCTAGGGGCGTGTCCTAATCCACACACCACATCACAACACTATCCCATATTTTATTATCTATTTTCTTACTTCTATGAGTAATTGAAGTTTGAGATTTTGTATGCAGCCGAGAAGAATGTTAAATACACACTTCCTAACATTCCCACTTTAACACACATTTTTTTTGGGTCTATACTACAGTGTTTTGGTTGCATATGAAATGATAGTAAGACGAGAGGGACGAGAGAAAGACAAGTGCACGAGAAGAAACGAAGAGAGAGGAAAAGAAAGACGACGAGGAGCTTAAAGAGGAGCTTATCCTCCAAGTCATCTGCTCCTAATGACAGCTGACGAACTGGCCATGCAAATCTCATGTGAGCATCTCGAGCTGCTCCTCCCCCAACTAACAGACGTACACACACACACACACACACACACACACACACACACGCAAGCTATGCTTACACTTACACCTAACTCAGTAACCAAAAGGAAAGGTTTTGGCTCATGGTTTTAAGATAAAAGCTGCATTTTTTATATATATTTAATTTGTGAGGACCAAAAAAAAGGACGAAATGACCCCACAAAGGGTTAAAACATGCCCACACACACTTACAGCTCACACATGCAGCGCACAGCCAGCACGTGAAAATTCCTCCGGCTTCTGACACTGTGCTCAGAACAAGAGGCCAGGGTTGCCAGATCCTGAGTAGAGAATTATAGCTCATCAAATCTGAGACCCTAAAACACTAGTCCAATAACATTTTGAATAAAACTCAAAATGTTCACATCTACATTGTCCCAGGTTCAACAACGTTAACCTTAACAAATGTGATATCTACTCTGATATCTACAGGCTGTAGTAAAATAAACAGCCCTTTCACCAAGTCTTGTATTATTACAGACATTGCCATAAATAAATGAACGAGTACACAGTAATGTGTGAATTCTAAAGTTTTTCTTTTTTTAATGTAGAGATAGAAATAATCATATAGAATTTATGGACAATGCACAAATGTACACCAACAGACAAAAAAAATCATTAACCAGCAACACCCATTCAAAAGTAACCCAATTCTGAGGAAAAACAGCTGACCTGGCAACAATGTGAGAGGCTCCTCAGTCATGTGACCCATGAGAGCAAAGGCAGAAAAAGGCAGAGCAGGTGGCACACACACACACACACACTCACTCTCTCTCTCTCTCTCTCTCTCTCTCTCTCTCTCTCTCTCTCTCTCTCACTCACTCTCTCACTCACTCTCTCTCTCTCTCACACACACACACACACGCTCTCTCTCTCTCTCTCTCTCTCTCACACACACACACACACACACACACACACATATGTTCGCTCTCTCTCTGTCTCTCTCTCTCTCTCTGTCTCTCTCTCTCTCTCTGTCTCTCTCTCTCTCACACACTCACACTCACACACACACTCACACACACACACACACACACACATGCATGCATGCATGGTCTGTCCTCAATGGCAAAAGTGCAACCAAACAAACAAGAGCCTAGAGGCCACAGATAGGAAAATGCTTCTTGTTGCTAACTGATAAAAGGCAAGCGATTATAACCGCAGATACAATATGAGCATGAGAGCTGAGGTGTAAACAAGAAAGAGTTCCTCTTTCGCTGCACGAGCCCGGTTTAACAGGAAACAGCGTCACAACTCCGCAGAAACCGCGCCAGCTCTCACTTTCATTCATCTCTTATTTTAACACCAAATCCTTTTTACCAAACTGCCTTTCAAAAACAAGACACTCTTCCAGCCAGAAAAGAGCTAAAATTAGCCAAAGCAGGTATGGTGTGGGGAATATGGCTAAATGACAGGACCATGAAAAAACCCATGTACTTCATTGAAAGCAGTTAACCACCTAGCTAGCTATTTATATACAGCTTGTTTAGCTGTAACCAAGACAACTCCAAATACTAAAACAGCTAGTAACGTTTTATCTAGCTAGCTTAGACTTTTTAACACGTCGCCTGTCCTGAAATGTTTTCACAAATGTTTTGAATGTTTCAGATTCCTATTAAATATGTTAGCAAGCTTTAAACCAATAGCGCTACCAAAAGACTAGTTAATCTCTATATTAATAATAACTACAGCTCACTAGTTCAAGACTTTTTCAAGGCATTTTAGGGAAACAGCTAGCATGAACAATGTCTCAGTCACCAGACAAGTAAAGCAAAACATTGATAACTTAACCGTTCCAAAATGATGCAATTTTTTATTAAATCTTACCTCAGTTTCAGTCCACACACACACTCAGGCCATTCCTGCAGCGGCGGGAATCTATAGGCATCGTCAGCTTCACTTTCTGCGTACAAAAAGAACAGATATTATTACAATAAATAACGATAACCATGTGTTAGAGTGTCTACATTAGCGTGATAACTTAAACTGCTAGCTGAGGAGCTTGTTTTTTTGCTTTTATTTTATTTCAGTAGCAAAACTGGCTAGCTTCTTAGCTCTATAGACATTAGCGCAATTCTCTGCTGGTTGTAATTGTGCGTACATTACAGAAATAACAGACACGTTGCTACCTGAGTAGCCTGTTGTCATTTGAGTAGCTAAATGTAAATAGCTGGCTAGCTTCTTAGCTCTATATGCATTGTCAACTTCTCACTATCTGTGTAGAAAAATAAAAATAAAAGAAAGACATTATAACAATATACAATTTTTAACCACTAGTTTATGTACATTACAGCAATAAGATAAGCGCCGCTAGCTGAGTAGCTTAATTGTAATAGCTGGCTAGCTTCTTAGTTCTATTTGCATCGTTTGCTTCATGCCTGTGTAAACAAAGGCAGACATTATGACAATAATTAATTGTAACCATATGTTGGAGTGTGAAAACGTAAAGATAGCTAGCTGAGCAGCTAAACCTAAATTGCTAAATAGCCGGCTAGCTTCTTAGCTCTCTATCAACACACTGAAATCTTTACAGAAAACCATATTAAATAAATCAGGGTTACACAGAGAAGCATCACTGCATCACTTTTTGAGGCAATTTAAACATGATAAACAACAGAAATGCTAAGTATAAGAGTTCCTGTAGCTAGCATGCACAAGAACGTTCACAATCTTTGAAGACTGCCTTAGTAGGTGTTTCGAGCAGGGATAAAGTCTGTCCCATTCAGAAGACAAGCTCAAGAACAACTCGCTTCTAACGACGTCCTTGAATCAGAAAGTGTTATATCCCGACATGTTTGGTATGAGAATGTAACGTACACCGATCTGGCATAACATTATGAGCACTGAATAACACTGATGATCTCCTCATCATGGCACCTGTTAGTGGGTGGGATATATTAGGCAGCAAGTGAACATTTTGTCCTCAAAGTTGATGTGTTAGAAGCAGGAAAAATGGACAAGCGTAAGGATTTGAGCGAGTTTGATGAAGGGCCGAATTGTGATAGCTAGATGACTGGATCAGAGCATCTCCAAAACTGCAGCTCTTGTGGGGTGTTCCCGGTCTGCAGTGGTCAGTATCTATCAAAAGTGGTCCAAGAAAGGAACAGTGGTGAACCGGCGACAGGGTCATGGGCAGCCAAGGCTCATTGATGCACGTGTGGAGCGAAGGCTGACCCGTGTGATCCGATCCAACAGACGAGTTACTGTTGCTCAGATTGCTGAAGAGGAAGGTAATGCTGGTTCTGATTAGAAAGGTGTCAGAATACACAGTGCATAACGGGTCAGGGCTGTTTTGGCAGCGAAAGGGGGACCAACACAATATTAGGCAGGTGGTCATAATGTTATGCCTGGTCGGTGTACAGACTGCACTGTATTCAGCTAATTATCTTTACATACACTGCGCATCATGATATATTCATGCTATATCGACTTGACTCCAGCGAAAGTGATATTCCCACTCAGGCAGCTCGGTGATGTTGCCCTCACGAGAGCTGCATGATATCAGTGTGTATCAGTGAGACAGCTGAGATTTCCCAGACCAGTCAGACAGAGTGCGGTTTAAGCTATTTAAAGACCCCGAGCTGCTTCGGCACTGATCTAGAGTCAGAAACGCCCTGCCTCGCTGAAAGGGCGAGAAAAAACGAGGGAGAGAATCTGGACTTCATCCATCAGGAAGCACCTGAAGCCGGAGGCCTCGTGGTGATTATATAGATCAGCTACTGGTTTATGTCATCTGGCTCGAGAGCGGAATTCTCTAGTGAAAAGGGAAAGGGATATATAAACTTATTACAGATATATATAAATATGGTGTGTGTGTGTGTGATTATAATCCAGAATCTACAAAAATAAAAACAGATTACTGAGACAAATTCTTCAATGGAAGGAAGAAGGGAAGATAGAGAAGTGTGTGTGTGTGTTAAGTGGTTAAGTTTGGAGAACGATGCTTGCCTAAAGTAACGTGTCTCATTTTCATGCAAAATGAGAACAAGTGTGACGGTTTTCAATTCTGAATATTGATCAGTTACAGGACGTCAAACCCGCACCGAGAGATTGCACTGATTTATTTGAGGCTCTGAAATCCCACCATAAATGCTCAAAAATACTGAATACAATACCGACTAAACTTTGTGTGATTTACGACCCACAGCGGCTGAACATTTTCTGGATGAAGACGTACCTGTTAAAGGCGCCGTTAGATTGCCGACTCAGGAATACGATGATTTTTTTTAATTCAATATGGCTTTAAAATTTCATTTGGGAGAAGGCTTAAAATGTAGTTGCGTTGGTTTACATCACCTACATTGTGTCCTAAATGGAAGACTGTTAAACACACACACACACACACACACACACACACACAGTGTGTACTGTTTATAAAAACACACACGCAACCTGCAACCCCACAGGCTGAATAAATAAATTATCATGACAGCTATACAGTCCCTCTTTAGTCTTGTATTTGCCAACAAAACAACTTTATTTTTTTGTAATAAATACTTAATCATTATTTTCTTATTAAAAAAAAAAAAACCACGCCCCTACCCCAAGTCAGCCTGTGAAAATGACTGAAATATGATTACTTAATCTACTCACATTTCTAGTGTAATATATTCATTAAGAGTGAATTAAATAAAAACTACAGACTGAAGAAGGCTGTCAATAAAGTGTGAGCTGAAATGCAAAAAAAAAAAAAAAAAAAAACCTCACACACACTCATCCCGGAACAATTACCAGAGAGAACGAGTCCGTCATTAAGTGTGTGGGGGGGAATAAAAAAGATTTTGCAGAGGACCGGGGGGATAATAATCATGCTGATAATCATGCCGAAGCTGGTAACGGATTTAATCGTGTCCTGGACGTCTTCAGGGCCTGTTCGTCCGCCGGGGAGTCGGCTCCGGCTTATTAGATGGTAACATGAAGTACGCCTTTTTAATTACGTTCTGAAAGTAATTAGCAAAAAAGGAGGTTTAAATCATATCTCTCTCTCTCTCTGCTTCCAAAATTAGTTGCAGGGGGGGAAAAAAAAGAAAAGAAAAGAAAAGCAGGAGCACTGAAGCAGTAGCAGGATCATGGATGGGATGACTTCTATTACACTCGGAGCGCCGACCCGAGAGGAGACAAAGCTCTAAATCCTCCACTATCAACAATGAGGCTGTAGGCATGTGCAGATAATCAGTAGGTTACTACAACATTCAACAGATACAATAATATTATCACGGAGGAGGCCACCTAAATAGGAAACACTGTGTGAGAAATCCTGCCCTATTTGGAAGCCAGAGCAGGAAACGAAGGTTTTGAAACGGTGTGACAGAATGCCACAAGATTACTTTTAAGCGCCATATCGGTACATAAGATACAATTTCCACCCCAAATTTAGTCTAGCAGCCTAGTAAAATCCATTCAGATTTGTACCGGAGGTTAAAGTGGCTAAACGTAGAAGGTATCATCACTAAATTACCTCAGCACATGGCAAGATATGCAATGAAATACCTCCTTTTTTGTTTGAATTAGTGACAAATGTGGCTTGAAAAATGATAAAACACAATCCCTAGAAACTTTTTCCACATTGAAACCTGGACCTGAAGCAGATAGACAGATTAAGGAGGGTTTTAAGCCAACAGGTAAACAAGCATCAAAGCATAAAGCTACCACCACCATGCTTCACTGTTCTCAGGGTGATGCATAACATTGGGTTTCCACCAAAGACGATGCTTTATGACCAGAACAAAATCAAATCCATGGTTGCTGAATGTCCATGTCTTTCAGCAACAAACTGCAAATGGGATTTTGATTAGACTCGTTCATGTTTTGTCCGATTTGAGCTATGGGTATCTCCAGCTCTTTCAATTAACCTTGCCCTCTCGGATTATCGCCCTCCTTACCTGGACCTTTGGTGCAATGTTGAGCAATGTTCTTTTCCGTGCTTTAATAATAAATTTAATGGCACTGGGACCTGGGATCGTTTTTTATACCCAAATCTTGATCGGATACCTTTTCAGAACTTTCTCCCAGATTTGTTTTGCTAGCTCCTTGGTCTTCATGCTGTTTGTTTAGGTATGTTCTAGAGCCCTTCCTGACCCAGGTGTAGTAACACTGGGGTCATGTCACACTTTAATCACACACAGATGGACCCAATTTCATTAACTGTGTGAAATCTGATGGTAACTGGTGCAGGAGGACTAATTTAACATCTTTCAAATATGTAAATAATCACTATTTCATACACTGATCACTACTGAAATATGAACACTACTCCCCTACTTTGAATATTACGGACCAACTTATGGCTGGTTGATTCGCGACATATAATCCCAATGACTATAGCTGCGCTGAAGATAAAGAAATGAATCGATGGAGAAAAAAAAGAATGAATGATTTTCCTGATATTACACCGGTTTAATCAAACAGAGGCAAGGTCACACACACTGCAACTGAACTGAATTTGGTTAAACATTGAATGTTACCGCAAAACAGAATCAGCTAATTCCGCTTACAGGAACCCGACATCGGTATCAGCACGAAACCGCCGGCTCTTCATCCAAACACAAACGCCACGAGTTGCCATTTTCATAGATTTGATTAGAAGGAAGCAAAGCACACACAAAACCTTTGTTTCACCCATCAGTCAGTTTGCTGTTTGTTCTGTTGTTTACACATCCTGGAAGTCGAAAAATGACGAGCCTTTGTCTTAACATTGTCAGCATTTGAACCGTAACGGCTGAAATTTTTTAACATGACCCGACAAAATACTTTTCGAAGAACTCAAACCTGAGCAGCTTCCTGTGGATACTGTCCGTTCCTAATGCTAACACGTCAGCTTTTTTTTTTCTCCAGGTCACACTATAAGCCAAATATGTTTCTCAGGTTTGTGCACTTTGAAGAAATTTAGGCAAATAATGTGTAAATGAATGTGTGGAAGCCCGTGTACAGCGTCAGCTCTCTGGATGAGCAGGTGTTACTCTTCTCAGCAGTACAGTAGGATAATAGCTAACCTCGGGCTAAACACACTGCACATGTCCTGTCCTATAATTCTGTTCATTAACGACTTCCACGTGAAAAACACAGCATTCGCACACACCGAGGAACATATTAACAGGTGTGCGGTTGCCACCTGTCTCGTCGCTAACATCTTTCTTGCTGTTTAGCGTATTTATGTATCATTCAGCCAGCTAACGTAGCACCACCTGGAGCTATCCGTCTTCCTTCTAACTGGATATCTGTTTTTTGTCTAGCCCAGAAGTGTAATAAATAACGGAATTAGTAGTGCAATGCGGTGAATTTCAGACGTGTAGAGAAAGCCGAATCAGACTGCAACCTGAAGAGCCCGAGAGATATCGGCGGTGGGTGGAGTTTTCTGACGCTGAGATTAGCCAGACGCTAAAATGCACGGCTTGAGGCGATACCGTTCGAAACAATCTGCTGTCTGCATGAAAGGCAGCATGTGTTGATTACTGGGTGGGTCACCTGCCGTAGTTAATGCTAGGGGAAAACACTGGTATCACCTCTCTTCATAATGTGTGGGTGTAAAAATGGTGACGGTGATGAATCTTTACGCCGGGTTAAATATGCGTTTTGTCGGATGTTTTACTGAAGCGTATTCGTCTATAGTGCAGCCGTTGATGTAACTTTCTGAAAATCCGTTTTCTAAAATTACAAAATATTATAAAATAATAACTAAATCCACCTGAGCTTTAAATATAACAGTATAGCTGATCTGAGGCTTTTATGCTACTTTTGAAACAGTCTATCAAACTGATAGATAGATAGATAGATAGATAGATAGATAGATAGATAGATAGATAGATAGATAGATAGATAGATAGATAGATAGATAGATAGAAAGATAGATAGATAGATAGATAGATAGATAGATAGATAGATAGATAGATAGATAGATAGATAGATAGATAGAGTTTGACATCTATAAGTGTAGACTCATACTCTACTTCCTCTTGCCTCAGGATACAACTCTCTCACACCCTCTTTCTCTCTCTCTCTCTCTCTCTCTCTCTAGTGTTTAGTTTCATTTTGGTGCAGAAGTAGCTTTTCTGCAAGTGACACTTGCCCCCCCCCCTCTCCCTTATACCACTCATCCTCTTCCTTCTCGTTCTTGCTCAAGCCCAAATCGACAGTTTGGCCTCATGCCACATCCACGAAGGACAAACACACTGAGTGAGCTCAGGCTTCTTCGGCATGTTAAAAAGTGCTTGTTTTTTATCTTTACACATCAGGGATGTGTGAAGAGCTAAAAGCTGTGAGGGGAAACGTTTCCTTACTCACCGTGTGTGAGCATTAGGTTTATGTTATCATCACAATACTGGTTTAAATGGTGTGTTTAAACTGTAGCTAACTCTCATTGGACAGTGGACTTGACTTGTAAAATCCAGGATTTGGCTTGAATACGAACACAGCTAAGCTTTTTGAAATGAGTTAGCTAACTAACTAGCACTAGCCAAGCATGCGGCCACACACACACACACACCGCCTGAGAGACTGAACTCCATACACAACAAGGAAAACTTTCGCTACGAGACTGCAAGCTAACTCACTTGTATAAACATATTCCTCTCACAGTTTTATTCTTTCCTCATTCTGGCTAGCAGATGGCACAGACTTTCACTTTATCTCAGTTGCTACTTCTGTATGGAAACAAGGAATGACAGCATGTACCAGCTAATTGATAATGCCATCATTGTGCACCCTGAACATCACAATATATTTTGTGTAACGGATAATTGGCCCACACAGACATTAGAGGATTAGCAGCGCTGCTTATTCTCCTGGAGCTCACGTAATGAGACGAGACAGACAGAAGGAACGAGTTTAGTGAGAGGAAAGCTGGGTATATTACACTCATGTGAGAGTGCGTGTCATCACCCTGCTGGTGCACAACACGACCGTGAAATTGCATTACAATTACATCACAACATCCAGCTGTTAAACACCGTCATTATCCAAAAGTAGCTCTTTGGCCGCTGGTTTTCTAAAATAAACCATAATTTCACAGTGTATCTCCAGGCCATTTACTGAAATATGACATCAGGAACAAAAATAAAGAGAAAATACTGGCCCAGAAAGACTAAGCACACATTACTGACAGTTAGAAGTATAATAGCCGTCTTGCTCAGCAGTAGGACAAACGAAATAAGGAAAAAAAACCTCTTTTAAAGGTCACAAGACGTTAGATTTGATTAGACAGCACCAAGTCTGACACACAACATTAGTATAATATTTTCCCTCACGTTTCTGAGCTCTCAATCAAATTTTTCGAGTCGCATTACATCTTAAACGACCACCATGCTAGATAAGCTAGCTAGACTAGTTCACGAGCTAATAATAATAATAATAATAATAATAATAATAATAAATGTGTTGGGTTTAACTAGCCTTAGCTATCGTTATTAAACTACTATATTTTTGTAATTAAAAGCAATTTACAAACAAATTTTATGCTAAGCACAGTGTAGCACTGGCTAGCCATAAGGTCACATGATCAACTTTGCTGATTAAATCTAACTTAACAGCCATAACTTCAGAACATTTTCCAGCTGTTGGTGTCTGAGGTGTAAAAGGGCACTGGTGGCTCAGTGGTTTCTCGCCTACCATGCGGTTCGATTCCCAGCCAGTGCCCAAACCCCAGCCACTGGAAGCAGTACCGGTCCCAAGCCCGGACAATAATGGGAGGGTTGCGTCAGGAAGGGCATCCGGCGTAAAACCTGTGCCAAGTTGTTGCGCGACCAGTTGGTCCGCTGCGGTGCCGCCTCATGCACGTAGGGAGCAGCCGAAAGAACAACAACAAAGGTGTCTGAGGTGTAAAGTTGTGCGGAGGATATGGAAATGTGATGGTAAGCATTCTGAAGAAATTATGGCCTTGTGGGTACACGAATCTTCAGAACAGTCTTTACAAAGTCTCTCAAGATCCTCATTTATGTTCGATCCCTACTTAGCATTCAAGTTACAACTTGTTATTTCCCCATGTACACATACTATAAAAGCCATCAACTTCACATTTTAACCTCTCAACTCCCAGGTCAATCAACATGGCCTCTGTGAACAGTGTAAAGTAAAAGTTCCCTCCTTTGAAATTAGCTTAGAGCGGTGTTAGCTTTCGATCCGTTAGTATACAAACACTGTACTCGGTTGAATGAATAAAATTCACCGTACTAATCAGTGTTTGGGGAAGGTAAATCATCCACATTAGAGTGATCACTAAGGTTAGCTGGCTAGCATGTTGCTAACACTACTTGCTTTAGTCAGCTGTTGTTCCTGCTGCAATTTCAGTCCAAACTGTTGCCTGAATGTTTGAAGTTGACTAACGTAGAAAGGTACCAGTAGCCTCTTAAGCCTTTAACTGTAATACTGCAGCGAAAGTAGCTTTCAATGAGCTTTACATGATCTTACAGAGCAAGCAAATGACATGCTTTTGTTGAGGCGTCCATTTTGTTTTTCTACTTTGCACATCAAACTTGCAAATGACCTACAAGCTACCACAAACACAGCAATTGTGTCATCCCTTGTCAGTGTAATACCTGCTTATTTAGTATTATATTTTTTTTTATTTATTTACATAGCAACCAACTATTTAATGCCTTGCTATGCAAAGCAATTAGCCAGTTAACTGTTTAGTTAGTTTACACCAACAACAGACCACATCGCAAAACTAGATGGCTAGCAAGTTAACAAGAGATTGTTATTGATGATTCCAAAATTACTTTTGTGTGGCATTTTGTATGTATAACAGCTAAATTTAGCTAATACAACACTGTGAACAACAAGGCCATTTCACCTGTTTTGGCATTTTTAATAAGCCAGATTTCACAACTTTTTTACAAATGGCATAATTTATCCAGAAAAAGCAGAATAAAAAACAAACAACAGTGAACCACAACCTAAACCACATGGTCCCTGTGCAATTATATTGCCTGCCCTTTACCAAATCTAAGCAAGTTTCAATGATACCGAAACTAAAATGTCACTTATGAGCTATATTTACCTACGCAGTATGCCGTGTTCATCTATAAAATTCATATATTAGTCAAGTGAGGCAGAATTCAGTCCAAGTATATAGCTGGTGGTTAATGTCTCTGCCCAAGAGTCTGACAGTGGCAGAGATCTGAACCCACAGCCTTCTATTCCCTACACAAATCCTTAACCACTGAGCTATCTCTGCTTCCAAGATGTAGCTGAAGGGAAGTCTGAAGGCCATAGAAACCTGGGGTTTGAGTGCTTGTTTTATGGAGATCTATAAGTGTGTGTAAGCTCTTGGCCTCGGTTTGACCTCATATTAAGTGTACAGCCTCACGTTCGGCCGCTTTTATGGAGTGAAAGAGAAGCAACGCCGACATAATGGAGGATCAACCTCAAGTTCAACTCGCGGTCCACCTCAGCTTCACCTGCCTCAGCATCATCGTCTACGACAGCTTGGAATTTCCTTGAATATCAGTCTCCTGGCCTGGTGCCCAACTTGGTTCGACCACTGAAACCAATAGACTGCACTTTAAAAGCATCATGACCCAGTAAAGCAGTAGGCACGCAGCCCAGAGTGGCTAGTCCTCTCCGAAAGGACTGATCGATTGGGGTGAACCTTGCGAACTTTACATCCAAGAATAAAGCTAATAATGCAAACAGCTGGAATGTTCATATGCTGTGACAGCTGTCCAGCGTTAAGTTGGCTTCTTTGCCAAATGAGTGGCACTTTAATTTGAGCCCCATAATTTTTGAAGCATCCATATTAACACTGATTATCAGGAAACATTGTGTAACCGGTTGTTGGCACATGTCTAAGTGAGGTGTCTCTGGGGCGGAGGGAGGAAACCTTGGCAGGAGTAACGGCAGAATAAAATGTCCAAGGGTTACTGGCTTCCTAAAATGGTTCTACGTGGAACCATATCCGACGGAAAAACAGAAGGTATTACACAGAACCTTCAGGGCTTGCCTGAAAAAAGAAACCTGTCAATCACAGCAACACTAGACAAATGTGGTTGCCGGTGAGCTCATGTTTCCGGAAGAGGGTAAACAGCACTTTCCTCAGAGTGTGTTGCCCTGTAATGCAGCATGGGCAGCAGTTTGAAAAGATATGATGACTGGCTTCGAGCATCTATAAGGAAGTTAGCCTTCCCGAATAGTAGCCGCCATGTGATAAGCAAGAACTAGCTAGTGGAGGGTAAACTAGGAGAAAATGTGGGTAGTTTTATTTATTTATTTATTTTTAAATCCTTATAGCAAAGACATTTAACTACAATTTAACCACACTTTTAGATTCTAGGAAACAACAACCACCACCACTGAAAGCACAGTATCTAGCTAGCAAGCTGGAGAAGTAGCAAATGCAACAAGTCTGTGGTGCCTCATCAGTGCTAATTTACCAGCTTTAATAATGTCATTTCCTATTTCCTAATGGGTCTTACTTAGCAAAATTTCAGACTAAAATTTTATTATAGCAATAACAGCAGACAACAGTGTGAAGAATTAGATAGCGAGCAGTGTTGGCAACAAGTTAGCTGTGCAACAATACAGATGTTGATGATCATTCTTTCAAAATATGATTAGTATGGTCAGTGTTATCAATTTAACCGAGTACTGTATCTGTATATTAAAGCTAGAAACTCATTTCAAGAATAAAGGCGGAGGATTTGAGCGGTCAGTTTGATCTGATGCCACACTTTCAGTAGCTTTAACCAAATAAATCACAAGTTTCATCTAGAATGCAGCAGAAGCCACAAGCAACAATTCTTCCACTATGCAATGGTCTGTTTCAGTTGCAATATACAAGGGCCATACAAAAGACTAGTCTATGGACAGAAAAAATGGTTTAAAATGTTGTGATAGGATACAATACATTATTATATTATATAACCGGCTTTGCTCAACGAATTCAGTCTTAGAACCGAAACTATTCCCCTCCAGTTCCTTTTACCCAGGACTTATGAAGCTTCTTGACTTTTGCCCTACGTGAAAAGTAGGAACCTAGAAAGCTCAAACTCTTTCGGCAGAGACGTGTCTATATAAAGTTACAGAAGTTACCTGTAAAGGTGTTGAAATTGTATTGGTTATATAAACGGGTCAAATTTATTGAACTAGGTCACTGAATATCCGTTGCAGTCTTAAGCTCATCGTTGACCAGTAAAACCCTTCAGGGCTTCGGAGATCCGCTGGAGTCGAAGAAACTGTATTACAGCTGAATGTGAGCAGCAATGTAATGTAGCAGACCTGCTTTCCTCCATGCCCTTTGCACCCAGTGTAATCTGAGCCATTAGTAAAAATCCCTGCACAGGCAAGGCACACAAACAGCAACAGGCACTCTAACACACACACACATTCTAACACACACAGAATTCTCACATCCATCCCAGCTAATGAAGGCAGACAAGAAGGTCGTCATTTCCCTGCTTTCCCCTAATTAGGCCTGTTCACCATAATTCACTTACAACCCAATAAAGCACATTAGGGCTGCAACTGGAGTCTATGCTGAAACTGCAACACTGAGGCTGCACTACACTTTATAATACTGTAATCATGTTTTGGCATATTTGCTTAATGTTTGCTAGCACTGTTGTCTTAATAGACGTGTGCCTTTTAGTTATATATCGTTTCTTGAAATACTACACTGTTATTGGGAGGAGGCTGCCTAAGCAGGCAGAATTTGTTCTCTCACAATAAAAGACAGCTGTCTCCATAGGGCCTTTATATTTGACCAAACCGAAATCTCACATAAACAAGGCACACAAAAATGTCCTAGGTTTTTTTGTATACTAATTAACAGTAATAAACAGATTATTTCATAGTAATAGTAACACCCTAATATAACCGCAAACTGTGATATTGCTATACTTGAAAGATACCGGAGCTTACCTTTACTTCATGCATTTTTAATTCATAAACAATCCAGACGTCAAATGTCTGCAAAGTCCAAACAAAAAATTGTAAAAATGGATTCAAACTGTCTGGGGAAAAAAAAAAAAGAAACCCGTGACCAGAGAAGCGACGCGAAGCTGGTTACAGGTTCTTATGAAGCGAGGGCAAAGTTTTAAAGCGAACGAAGAGGGTCAAAGGTCAACGGCTTCGGGAATGAAATCATGACTTTCACGCCACAGTGTTTGTGTGAACTGACAGTTCCCGTCCCACCGGACCGCTCACCATGTGACCGGGAAAGCCCTGAGAGGATTTGCGGCATTTAGATTTCCCCGTGCAGAACGGGACAAAGCCACTGATATTTACCAGCTCTGGAGAGGCTAAAGTTGCTCTTTTTTTTTTTTTTACACACAAACAAACAAACACTTTTAATAATACTGTAGTATTTGAAACGTTGTTATTGAGTAAACTGTACGCTCCTCCCAAAGTGTTTCACATTATCACGCTGTCTAGTGGGTTCCTAGGAAGTTTGCTCTTGAAATAAGATATCGAAATGGAGGATGTAGATGATTTCAGAAGCCGAAGTACATTTCTGTTTCAACAGAGGGTTAGAAAAGAGCGTGAAAAGTGTATGGTATTGGGGCTACAACGTTGAGTTTAAAGCAAATAAAAATAGATAGCCATCTCAACAAGTACTCACCAGCTGCTACATTTGGATAACTGAGAAAGAACTTCACACACACAGAGAGAGAGAGAGAGAACCCTGGCTCTACAGAAGACCCACAAAGGCCTCACAGCTGACTGTAGTCAGCACATTCCTTTGTGCAACAACAACCGGCAACACAACCTGCTCTGTATCGACCTCACCAATGTGACTAAGCATTTTAGCAACACGGAGGTCTAGAACAGGAAAAAAATACTAAAAGCTGCTTCTTCGGTCATTTTCTTCCCTTTGCACCCCCCCCCCCATACACACATACTAAAACATCAGCAATTCTATCACACTTGTGCGCTTTCATAAATGACGATCTCTTGGTTTCAAACAAAGCTGAGGCCCAAACACAGCTGTGCTTTGCGAACATCCAGTCAAACAAAAACCACTGAACGTTTCGATGGGGAAAAACACAGTCTTCTTAAAATGCCTCTAGTGTTTAAAAAAAAACTACTCAGGGTCAATCTAACAGCTATTTGTTACTACTTATATCTACTAACGTAGCGCATGTGTTATAACCAGTTTTTTTGTAAGACACACGGAAAGGACGTGCTGTTATTGTAAAATCGTCGGCAACAGGGTGGCGTGGTGCGGCTGTTACCACACCGAAGTTCACTACTTTCCTATTACAGCACATCCCGAATAGTTTTATGTGTCTTATACCACAGGAATTTCCCAATTACGATCTGTATTTAGTACAGAATGACACGTCATACTTTTTTTTTTTTTTTTAGGAGTTAATAAAAAAGATGTTAATAAAGCTTTAGAAGTTAATAAAATATGTTGGCACAGACACATCTGACTGAAAACTGAGACGATAAATATACCGAATAAACAACTTCACACGGCTTTTAATACCTGGTTATGTACAGTGTTTGCCATGTAAGCTGTTACTATAGAAATAATAATAAAAAACATATTAAGAAAGGGTATCGATATAATCCTGTGATTGATCTTATGACCACATTAACAGAAGGTATGAGACCTTCGGACCAATCAGATTCAAGAATTTCACTGCGGCATGGTCTAAACCACATTACTACACACAGTAGGTTCAACAAATCTGAACATTTGATCAGCAAAAATCAGCGAGGGCTTTAAATGCGAGGATAAACGCATGATTAGTGTCTATTATAATGCAATCATAATGACACGCCCTCTTCTAAAATGCTGAATCAAGGGAATGTCCAAGTTAAACACCGAAGCTGCAGGCCAGCTGTTACGCACACATGAAGGCTAGTTCTTTCGCTAGGTGAGACCCATGTAAAATCAACAGCACACAAAATGCTGCAGCAGCAACGCAGACCCACAGAAATACACATCATGCCATGACGTCCACACTGTGCAGTGATTTATAGTCATACTGGAAGTCGAGAATAGATATACAGCTCGTGAAAGTACAACAAAATCAACTAAATATAGAACATTAACTAAAAAAAATAACAATAAAGAGACTTTACTTCCTCTATTTAATAAACCACAATCAAACTCTTATTACAAATCCACTTAAGCTTTTTTTTTCTTTTTTTTTAATGGCCGGTGTGTCTGGGAGTCATCACACCGATCAGGAATGCTGACCACAATGTTGTATATCGATATTGTGCTATGTTTTAAAACATTTAGACCGTATTTAACACCTGACCTTTTCGTTATAGAGTTATTTAGGCCACAAGGATTTACCTAAGGTTTTCAAGAGCAACAAAAAAAAGGGGGATGGCAGAAGCTTTCAGGATTATTGAGAATAAGGGGGAACGTGGCTCGAGAAGGCTTCAGGAGTTAGACCAATGGCTCCGAAAGAGAGAACAAGGGCCACAGAATTTCAGAAGCCAGACCAAGGGGCATAAAGACCAAGGAAAACCAAGCATCATTAGAAACATCACATTGCACAAGGATTCAGGAGCAAGACCAAGGGTGAGACTAAGGACCCCAGGACGTCAAGAAGAAAATGAAGGGCCACAAATCTTCAAAAATGAAGACCAAAGACCACAGGTCCTCAGGAGCAAGTGCAAGCTTCAGAAGCGAGAAGTGGCATGAGGATTCAGAAGCGAGACCAAGGGTCACTAAGCTTTAGATCAAAACCACAGAGCATCAGGATTAATACCAAGGACTACGCAGCTGCAGGGGGGGCACAAGGCTATTAGAAATGAGTCCAAGGACTATGAAACTTCAGGAGCATGACCAGGGATAACAAATCCTCAGGAAGAAAAAAAAAAGGCCCAAAACGAAATCAAGAACTATGAAGCTTTAGGAACAAGATCAATGATCGCGAGGCTTTAGGAGGGAGGCAAAGGTTACAAGACTAGAGAAGGGAGGTTGTAACTTTAGAAGGGTGTCTGTGTTTCTTTAAGTGATTAGGAGTAAAGTGGCATTACGTCCACCAACAGTTGAGATGACACCGAGCTTGTAGCATCTACAACTAAACCGCAGGGCTAATTGCAAGCCAGTGTGCAAAGCAAACAGCTGTCTCATCAATCCCTCACCGTGGAGGTAAAAGCAGACACGGGCTCACGAGCCATCCTGTCCAAGTTCCTGCTCTTTAAACACACCGCCATGGAGCGCGTGCAGCGTTTCCGTTCACTCGACAACGACGAGACAGTTCGAACCGCCTCCGAGACGAGGAGCGGGTTCCACGAACCGAGCTAGAACTCGTCCGTGCAGCTCACGGGATACAGCTAGAACCCGGAGTTGAAGTTACAGTGTAACACACACACACACACACACACAACAAGCTGCGTGCATCGAGCAACGACAACTACAACAACAAACAACAACAACCCAAAACCGGCTTAAAAAGCTCAAGCGACTGCAAGAACTCCGGAACTCACTCTCACACACACACACACACACACAGACCCACACGCGCTCTTGTGCTCGCGCTCTCTCTCTCTCTCTCACACACACACACACACACACGGCGCCGCTGCTGCTTTAGCACGCTAACTGAGAACCACCACCACCACCACTACCACCAGACTGAACCGGGGCTCGAGGTCTTTCTGTGGAGAAAATGGCAAAGCAAAGCGGCTATGAAATGACACGCGCCGTGACATTACCTAAGATGCTCGAGTTGCAGTAGTTAGTTTCCGCTTAAATCCTGCGCGTGAGCTCTGGCTCTGACCTTGGACTCGGGGGAAGAGCACGAGAGCTGAGCGGCGCCGCCATGTTCCTACTGCTGTTGCTCCTCTCTCTCCCTCTCTCTCTCTCTCTCTCTCTCTCTGACTGTGTGTGTGTGTGTCCTCCCCCCACTCAGTGTGTATCGTCCCCGTTTGAGCTGCAGCTCGGTCACTGTACACCCAGCAACAGCCGCCTATGTTCAATTCACCAAGTCGTGAACATTTTTTCTTGCGTGTGCATTCAGTAGCTCGCGCTGAAGATTAGTAACAACGATGGTAAAAGTACGAGTGGCGTGTCTGTGCACATGCACACTCGCGCAAGTAAAGGTACAGTAGGCTTATGGCGAGTCACGTGTCAATTTCAAGCACACTAACTAATCACACACACGTACAGCTCGTGCAGAAGGAAAAGTGGGGTTCGAGTCCTATTTACAATACTACATGCAAGACATTATTGATCATTATTGCATTCTCATGAAGTATTAGAATTAACATAAAAAAAATACACATGATAATTCTATAAAGGTATAAATCAAAAATCAAGACCACTACAGTAGTCCATAATCTGGGACGTGATTTTATTTAGAGACAAAAAAAAAAAATGCCTAGCCTGGGCATCCTCTTCCTGAGTGGAAGTCAATATTATCAGCAAACACCTACAAAGATGTGTTAACATTAAAGAATTCCTTTATTCATTTTCAGTAAGTGCTTCATCCTGATCCCGATCCTGAGAACATCTTTAATTCATGGTGGATATAATGCACATAAACACAGCTACAGGTAATATAACAGAGCCGTAACTATACCTAAAGGCTGTTTTGGGGGCAGGTGGAAGGAAACTGGAGAACGTACAAGGAAATGTGGAAAACATGGCACACACAGCAACCTGAGCTCAGGATTAAACTGGAGCCATGAGGTGGCAAGGATACATTTTTTGTCTAATAATTCAGATAGCTTATGGTATAAAAGAAATTGTCTGATGACCTGTGGTCAGAAGGTAACCGGTGGAAAGCTGTGCTGAAAGATGCACGTCTATGAATGCTGGTCAAGCTGGTGACCAGAAGGCTTTATACATATTAAAAGTGGACAACCTTTCTGTTGATCAGTGCACTGGTGCATCTGTAATGCACTACTAATTAACGGCTAATTAATAAGCCTGATCTAGGCTGGCTAAATGTCAGCAGATGAACCACTGAAATGGTCGAGAAATACTGATCTAGTACAACATAGCATGAAAATGTTGTCATAAAGCATATTTTTTGCTGTTCTGTCCAGAAAATAACAGTTTTAAATAGTGCCCATGAAAAGCTGCTTTTCATGTGGATACATCCCACGGTCCCTAAGATCGCACAAATTAAGACCAAGCCAAAATGATTGGGAGCATCTGTGGAATCTGCCTGGTTTCAGCTCTTGTGTTTTCTACCATCAGCTCTGCGCATATGTATGTCAGCTCCCATTTATGTTATTTTCAACCAAATCAGACGAACCATCTCATCTTTGGTACTTACTCGCTTTGTTTCAGGGCTCTCTGACTAGCTGGACTAACAGGTTCAATAAGGTTGCCATTAAAGTAGTCATCTTTAATGCTAGTTTACATGACATTTGCATGTAATGACATATTTAAGGGTTGTTATTACCTGCAACAGACAAGATGTTGGCGTAGGAAAAAAAAATACATTACAAAATATATATGTGTGTCCTGTAGAATGCGTTGTTAGCGATAAAAGTGTACTCCATTTGGAAATAGGTTTCTCTGTGTAGCTTTACTAGTCATTGCTCGATTAAGAGTGTATACGGCTATGTTCTTTGTGTGTTTGTGATTAGTTGTAACACTTTCTGTTTCTATTCTGCTTGTGGAAACTTCAAGCACTTGTATCACTTTCAGCTTCTTCAACAGCACTATCCAAGGATCCACAAATGTACGCAATTTACTCACGTTGTATTCGATCGGTTAAGACATGGCCAATGTCTATATGGAGCTATGTTGTCAATACAGAAAACAAGTAAACTTTTCCAGATATATCTGCCAGAAAACACACCCAATTCTTCAGTAATAACACACAGATTTGCTGATGTGGTTCACAAGAAACATGCATGCATGCACTATTTCTCTAGAAATTTTGTGTACTATGGTAGATAGATAGATAGATAGATAGATAGATAGATAGATAGATAGATAGATAGATAGATAGATAGATAGATAGATAGATAGATAGATAGATAGATAGATTATTATTATTATTATATTAAATGAACTTTGTTGTTGTTTGCTGATCCGAAATCATCTTGTGCCCAAACCTAAACCTAACAGGTCTAGGAAAGGTCACGATTATCACAATCATAGTATAGGCGTAATGCTAACAATTCTAATTAGATGTAATTGTGTACACTCTTGTGAATAAAAGAGCCTGAATGAGCAAGAAAGAAGTCGTTAGTGACTGTGGTAGGGGCGTAGACGACTAGTTTAATAACTCTGGTATCTACCAAGTGTAATGGTGTATTTCTGTCTTCCATCTGTATTTGGTTTTCCTTTGCTAATTTCCTTTACATCTGTTCTGATTTGAAGAATTTCCAGTAACATAGCATGCCTTCTTAACCTGAAGATACATGTATGTGGTTTTCTAAGTCTTTGACAAATGAGATTTATCGGCGGACCAAAATTCAAGGCTACTTCTGTAGAAGTCTAACCTGCTAAGCAAGAAAGTGGCTTAGCTTTAAGCTTAGCTCTATGGTGTTTAATGTAGCACCAGGGTCCTGGGGAAACATGGTTTCATTTCACTATGCACTGCATCAGCTATATGTGGTTGAATTGACAATAAAAGCTTCTCGACTTGACTTCAGGTGGCGCGAATGATGTTTTTAGCTCTGCAACAACATTTTGTCCATTTGTATAGGTTAAAGGAAGGACGTATAGTGTCAGAAAGCACATTAGCAAGACTGTTTGAGGTTCAAATGCTAAGCTGGATCTACAAGCCTTCTGTACTTGGTAGCTACATTCGCCTGATGAATTTCTGACTCTAAACCGGTCTTGGCTGATCAACTAGCGTTTAATGTGCTAACTCCTTGTACAATGGCATATCCTTGTGTTTGGGGAAAATGCAATGGTTCTGTTGTTTAGAAATAATAACGAGGCACTTCCTGTAGCTTGGCTTTCATCATCCCTCTAGTTAAGACCACTTATAGTTAAGGGATGAGATCATGAGCGTGAAATTTTGCAGGTCAAAAGATATACAATACGTTTTTTCCCTCATGTCAGTTTGTTTACTTCAAATTTCTGTCATTTTACATAAGGGATTTTTTTTTTTTATACGCGTTTCTGTTGACCTCTTTGTTTGGGTGGCCTCTTCTACTGCCATGGCATTTCTTTTCCCACCAAAGTGTCAAGTCTCAATAGTCAAACACAGAGATGACAGTTGCGCCAAACCCTGTAGAAGAGGAACTGCAACTGAAAACCTGTCTAATAAGCTCTGTTGCCTACTTACTTTTACAAAACAATGAACTTCGAACCAAATATGCACAAGCTGTGTGGAGCCTTGCCTGTCTGGACACCCACTTTGTGTCAATGTCTAGTTTTCATAGCCAAAACAAAGGCGATATGAGTAATGCGATGCTTTCACACACCATCGAAACCTTGAACTTGAGACAAAACAAAACTCCAAAAACATCTAAACATTAGCCACAGTAGCCTTTTGGTTTGATTTAGGCAGACATAAATAAATTCAAACCCCACCCTGCAATTAAATGCATCCAAACTATATAGTGAATTGTATGCAATACGTGCACTGAAGTATGTTGCAACCTCCATGATTGTGTTTAGCTGGACTTTGGGGTTACAAACTTGAGCGCTCTTACGACCAGTGTGACAACCTTCATTTTGACCTTCCACATTCTCACTAGTTCCTCTTTCTGACCATTGCTGTTTTCTGCTCCTAAATCTATTATTACTGGCTGCTTGGTTCGCCATTAGTTGTCTTTCTGCTTAAACCTGCAAATCCCACAGGATCTTCTACTCTCTGTGCTTCTTAGTAATTCGACTTGGGCCTGTTCAGGTTTATAATCCTTGTAGATAGACCTGCCTGCATCTCACATGCTGCTAGACTAAACTCCCAGGCTTGGGTTATGTCCCCTTCTATACCCCTTATGTACCCCTTCATAAAACACGCATTAAGTATTATAAAGATCTATAAAAATACAGGACGTATTTTAAACATACATTTAGTGCACATTTTCCACAAAACAGTGTGCAGTTGTAGTGTACAGTGTGCAGACACATGGGAACAGGAAATGGTCAAATGCAACAATCATCCCTTGGAGACTAAAAGCAATTGAAAACAATATATTTCCTCTCAAAGGATGACAAAATTTTGTGCATTTCACAGACGTTATGAGGAAATATTAAACATTTTAAAAGGTTCTTATAGTTTGAGGAAAGGCAAATAGTTCCAAAAATGATTTTTTGTGGAAATCTAAAAACATTGTGTGTTGTGTTTATTTCCTATATATATATATATATATATATATATATATATATATATATATATATATATATATATATATATATATATATGCAATAGCGGCTAGCATCTTAGCCTCACAGCTACAGGGTCTCAGTTTCAGTCCTGAGCTCTGTATAGCGTTCCTCAGCATTTCCTCCTAGTGTACACATGGGTTTCCTCCCAAAAAATGCTATTAGGGCTATTCTAAATCACCCCTCGGTGTGAATGAGTGTGTGAATCTGTGT
This sequence comes from Hemibagrus wyckioides, assembly GCF_019097595.1. Classification (NCBI taxonomy): domain Eukaryota; kingdom Metazoa; phylum Chordata; class Actinopteri; order Siluriformes; family Bagridae; genus Hemibagrus; species Hemibagrus wyckioides. The sequence continues at coordinate 6,055,658 of NC_080732.1, read as the reverse complement.
GTGCATGGTGCCCTGTGATGGACTTTTCCATTCAGACTAATGTCCAGTGCTCCTTTGATAAGGCTCTGGATTTTCTGTGAAGATAAAACACCTACTGAATGAAAGATTATTGCGTAATATGAGGTCTAAAATGCTGTTTTCCTCATAGGAACCTGCCAAATGTCCCTACTAGGTAAACACTTTAGCTGGACAACCGATAAAGGACATTTTGTCATACTGTTACTAGGGAACATCTTTGCATTACAGCGAAATTAAAAAATCCAGCATGTAGGTCACATTGCAGGTCCATGTTCGGAGTCTGTCAGGGGAAACTGACCACGTTAGGACTACTAGTTGATGTTATTTGGACGACAAATTGTTCTCAGCGTTATAAATAAGTGTCTATAGTATTTACACACAAAAGCTCGATTTGTGTGGAAAATAACATAAAAAATAAGGTCATGGCGCCACCTTGTGCTGACAGAAATGAAATTTCCCTTTTACTTAGTTACAGTGAATAAATCCTGTCAGGATTTCACCAGCATCTCTACCTTTGTGTTACAGTACATAAGTTTCCGCTTTAAATATCTATACTTTACTCAAGGGAGTTTATTTCACCTGACATTTCTTTTTTATTTTAATGTTACTACATTTACGCTGTAATTATATAGAGAAAAATAGGCTAGCAGGGCTTGCTAAGATAGAATTATTGTGTATCAACAAAAGCTTCTTCTTTTTGACCTCCACATCATGTTATTTTCTGTAAACAAGTTCTTTAACTTCATTCAAGTATTTTTAGACTTTTAAAAATACTTTAACTAAGGGCAACAGCACTGTGAATGGCCATACATTAATAAATGACACAAAATGATATGAAGAAAATTCGAGGCTGGAGCTGATTTCTCCCTAGCCCAGACTGTAGATCTGAGTTAATGCATCTTATCCCTGAGAAAGTAAAGTGTTCCAGCTTTTGCTTGGTATTTGGAGTAAACAGTTTAAAATGTAGAAATTCATTTGCTTGTGTGAATAATAGTTTGCACCACAATCTCTCTATTATTATCCCCTTCCTCTAAGAGAACTCAATCGCTCACTTCGTTACTGAACATATACACGATACAGCCAAAAGTATGCGTACCCCTGACCGTCACACCCGTATGTCATCCTTCTCCAAAGTGTTGCCACAAAGTTTGAAGTTAGAATTGTCGCATTAAGAATTCCTCTTTACTAGAACTAAAGGGCCCAAACAACACAAAGTCTGTACCCGTGATAGCCTCAGATTCCTCTCTCGGCTGATAGGAGTTGAATCAGATGCGATTTCCTGCTGTTATAGCCTATCCACCTCAAAGCTAGATGTGTTGTATGTTCCGAGACATCATTCTGGATAAACTCTATGCGTGAGAATCCCAGGAGATCATCAATTTCTAACCATGTCAAGCCATTTCCTCCCATTCATTCACGTCTATTGCAATAAATACGTAAAAGCAGCCGTCACTTCAATAAACACAGGACAGTGTTACCGGTTTCAATTTGTAATTTTATTCTTTGTTTTGTAGAACAAAATAAATTCTTCAGATGGTGGAAATGCAAACTACAAACCACCAGAGTGTATTATCACACAGTTGGCACAAAAGAAAAGGGTTTTTTTTTTTTTTCCTTTCTTACTAAACCCATACAATGTTCCTCTGTTCATCTATGAAAGCACTGCAGTGCAAATAAGGACTGAAGGCATCAAATTAGACATACTTTCTGGAAGGTTACACACGGTACTGCTAGCGTCATGATCATGGCAAATTACTATCATAAAGGCAAATTAAGCAATGGACTGACAAAACACACATGGACATATACACACAAACACGCACACAGAGCTGGCCTTGAAATCTTGACAGACTACCAGCACCTTTTAACACAGTATGTACTGTTTACTAATTTATCATTTTTGTTTAAATTGTCCATACAATTTTGGTATAGTGAGGCACTTGAAGTGTTTATTGGCATTTTGCACTGGCACTGATGAATCCTGGGAAATGCAGAATGCAGCTTAAAGCGTGCAGCATTTGGACCCTTTCAGTCCAGGGTTGGGGGGGTGGGGTTGGGGTTGGGGGGGTATGTGGGAAAAGTGACGCATGATGAATAGACAGCTTTGTGCAATACAGTATTCAGCACCCAGCTTTAAAAAAGGGCACTGATTTTGTAAAGTAAGCCCCCTACTGTGCACAAAAGCCTATAGGGCAGTTCCTGAGCCTGTGCACTGCACATTTCCCAGCTATCCTTATAGCATGCTGATTTCCCGACGAGCAGGCATGTGTCTTCAATGGCTTGTATAATACAACAATCAATATATTACAGTTGTGAAAAATAGGCAGCATTACTGAGAAAATATACAATAAAAGTCTTCGAAGGTCCTTTGTTTTGAAGCTCTGTTGCAGAGAAGGCAAGTCCTCTCACAGAGGAAATGTTCATGTATCACGATATGAAAATACTGGCACATGCTTACTAGTGAGTGTAATCAGGTGTGTGAGAGCTGGGAAATGCAAATTATGTGCAGTGCAATGAAATAAAAAAAAAAAAAAAAAAAAAAAAAAGGAAAAGGAAAAGCAGGACTGAAGCACAGAGCTGGGAATGATCAAGCAGGAGAGAGCGAGAGAGAGAGAGTGTGAGTGGAAGGATGGAGGAATGAACAGCGGGATCTGTTTAGGATGATTTGTCCTTCCTGGCTCTGGGAGAATCCGCTCCGTTGGCACTCAGTGATCCGTTCACGCCGTTGGCTAAAAGACATCAGAACACAAGTTAATAATCTGTATAGTCAGCGATAGAAGTCTCACGCATCTGCTTCAGCTAGTGATGTTAATGCGAGTTTGGTGTTTGAAGAAGAAATAATCAATTGAAAAGAAAAGAAAAAAGTGAAGAAAGGAATAAATGAATCTAATGTCTGTTAGATGAAATAATAAAATGAAGAATTCAGACAGACAGACAGACAGACAGACAGATAGATACTATATTCATCCCAAAGGGAAATTCAGCACTAACCTTTCCTAGACTTGCCCTTCGAGGAGGAAGATTTCTTCTTTAAGGTCTGAGTCTGAGCGTGTTCTCTCCACCTCCGCAGCTGGAAGTTGATGAATTTCCACATCATGAAGGCTTGAGTGAGGCAGATGGCAGCCAGGACAGTCACTCTGGTCCATCAAGTGCGGCACAAAACACAAAAAAAAAGAAGAAAAGAAAATTACGCAACTGGACAATGCAAATGTTATTGTTTATGAAGCCAAATAATAAAAAAAGACACCCCTATTGTTAGATACTGATGCTATTCTTCCTTTCCTGTGTGAACTTGTTCATTTAAGAAATGCTTCCTGCTTCACCTGACAAACAGCACGTTGTAGTTTCCCTCTGCAAGGTTGAGACCCTGGCGTTCGGATCCAGCCAAACCGAAGCCCACAGTGAGGACAGAGAGAGACAGAGTCAACAAGCGGGCCAGGACGAACAGGACAGCCCACACTGAGAACCTACACACACACACAATTAAAATCTTACATTACATTCTGTTTTAGATCGATGTTTAGGTCACCTTCTCAATTTCGATAATGAACAAATAATATTATTGATGATGTTTATATCGTGTTAAGCTGAAAAGAATGATTGAAATGGTCTGATTGAAAAATGCAATGCAGAGAAGTGATGTCAGTGCTGGTCTCTTATTTTGTGTTCATGTTCATAACGTGGTTGTAAAGAAATTAGTGAATAATGAGACAAATTTTCAAATGGGAAATAAGAAAATCTTGATATTGGAGGGAACATTTCGATCTTTCTTCAGTTAAGGAGATAGATGATCATGGATCCGTGGGCAACTCACCCCGTCTGTCTCTCTTCATTACTGAAGTAAACGATACGAGACACGTGGAAGAGCAACTCGACGAAATAATGTAGCACGAGCAGCACCACACCCAGACGGTTCAGACTGCAAACACACAATTAAAATAACTGAAACATGACCTAAATGTGCTGCACTGACTGATGCTCTTAAACAAACATCGGATTTAACACAAGTCACAAAAGTACACAAGGAGTACAAGATTTGTGTGCGTACTTGAGGATGTAAGCGCCTGCGATATGGACCAGATACAGATTGATGTAGACCAGCTGACGGGGAATGTCCTCCTGAAAATTTTTTTTAAAAGATGAAGAAAACAGATTTTACATGTCACGCCCTAGAGGCAACCTTTTGTGTCCCGTCACAATGACAGGAAATTACCAGGAAAAAAACAACAAAAAACAACAACATTCTTTCTACACTCACTTTCTTGATCTTCTGGAAGTAGAGTTCAGGAAGAGAGTGGAACCAGTAACCCAGCTGACAGATGTAGTAAAACTTCATCTGGAACCTGGAGAGGAGAGAGAGAGAGAAAGAGAGAGAGACCCTAGTTATGGTTATATGCCATATTATGATACTGAGATCATGCCACAGGAGATATTTTGATCAGGATGAAGTAACCTAAACAGGATGTCATAAAGGAGCATTATAGAAATCTATTAATTCAGGATGTGTATTTCATATTTATACATTTATCTCTAATCATATAGCCAGAGGTGACAGAATAAATTGTGACTTGTGAAGGACAGCTGAATTCTAAAAGAAATCCTTCATTTGAGGAAATGTGTCCTTTACAGTCTGATGCACTGCAGGTTTTAGATGCTTCCCAATGAGAAAAGCAGATATTTAAACTATATTGTAATTATAATAGAGTCAAGGGATGAAAAAACCTCTGAATCTTGCATTTACATTTCTGGCATTTGGCATTTGAAGCCTTCATCCAGAGCGACTTAACAATTCATCTCATTTGCATCGATCAGTAGTCCAACACCTTGACCACTAAGCTACCACATCCCCTGCAAAGTAGTTGCATTTGCAAAGTAGATGCTCTCAGAAATGCTATGTTTGTCATAGCAGGGAAAAATTCCAGTCCATATATATATATTTAGTCTACATGCATGTGTCTAATTTATTTGTCCATTCAAATAATATTAAAAGTAGCCAGTTTCTGATAATCAGCTGCTATTCACGTTGACCCCTAATCACCGCTTTATATTTTAAACTAGCCAAAAAAATTATGTTTCAGTCACAAAGATGTTTATTTGAATTCTACTGAATGGTTGCTTGAAACTTGCCACTAAATTCAAAGCTGTTATGTCCAGCGACTGATCTAGCTCTGGTCCAGATCACTGATGGGAGTAGCCTCTTCCAGTATGACCCCACCCCCATCCCCAGGGCACAGAGGATTCACTAAGGGTTTATGAGGATGAAAATGAAGTAAAATAGTACGCCACAGCCATCATAGGCAAACGAAACAGATCTAAGTGCTTTGGTGGTTCAGGTTTTAATTTGTCTCTTATACATGTTTGTCTCTGTATAGAAGAAGCCATTGCATGGCACACACGGGTCCAGGCTTCAAGGCTATCTATAAGAGGGTAGAGAATGTGACTTACGGCATCAGGGTGTGCGGGTAGCCTTCCCACAGACTGACGGGGTTCGACAGGATGTTTTCCTTCACACACAGAACAAAGAAACTATGAACATTCACGACTCAAACCTACTGTAATAACTGTAAAGCTGTAAAGCAGTCATACAGAGATCAGAATGCTGGCTCCCCACAAGCAGGAGAAGAGATAGAAAGCACTGAGCTGGCCCGACTCATTGAACTTGCTGTGCTTGGTTTTGGAGAAGTGCATCTTCCTGTTGATTTTCTGTGTAGAGAAGAAACCGAGAGATCCAGTGATCCATGCATAGCTATAATACAATAATAACAAAAGAAAAAAAATCATGTAAAGATTCTTACATCCAAGATGTACTCCTGGATTATAGCGTGCATGATGATGGCCACCAGCATGTAGAAGAAGACGGTGGCCACGTCCTTCAGGCCATGGTGGAAATAATTCACCGGCGTCTCCTCGGTACCTTCTGACAACCAGACACACGCACAGACAATGATGTTGAGGCACACTGAATAACTAGGAGTAGAACAGTCAGAAATCAGGTAAACAGCTGGGATATGAGCCAAGAGAAGAGCCTTCAATAGACAGCTGTGAATGTAACCGACATAGCAAAGTAATACAAGTGATAATATTATAGTATAATACCTATATGGTGGTCACATAGTATTTAGAAGAAGAGGACCAAGGAGCCTAGCGGTAATAAAAAATCATTTAAAAAAATACTGTGTTCAGCCTCCACAAGCTTGCTAAGAAAATCTCTGCTTCTGGTGTCATCTTGCATTCAAATCATTCTTTTTATTTTTGCACCAGGAAATACATGCATGCCAATTGATTACTGACACTTCGAAAAAGCCACTTCCTCAGTGTTCCATTATGCAGGCAGTATTTATAGATAACGTCTAAGCCGTTTAGAAAGTGCCGTCTTCGAAGCTTCCTTATTTTGACTACATTTAAAAACCTGAATGAGGCACAAGCAAATATTTGCTTGAAACAATCCCATAAAAATCTCGAACTGCAATCGAGTACCCAGGTATGAAAATCTAACCCAGGCTACGAGAGGTCATGTTAGTTCTTACATTAACCTCGACGGTTTAACGACCTTGACGTGCCGTCAGAAACTCCGCTCTGTCCAGGCCTTATCTCAATGACCGCCACAAACATTATCAGATCTGGATTGAGCAAGATGGCCACGGAAAGTTTTTCAACATGGAACGTGGTGGAGAAAAAAAACAAAACAAAAACGGTTTACTTGTGAGTAATGAAAGAGTCTCAAACGATTCAGGGGCTGTAAGGGTGTTATTTCGTTCACTGATTATTGGCACATGCTAGTACACACACTTAGAGAATAAACAGTATGTTGATCACTAAGCAGCATTTTTTCGCAGTGAGATAAATCCGAATCCAATCTGAAACCCAGTTCCAGGAACGTTTGAAACATGGCAGACAAAACTAACAGTCTAACTAAAAAAAAATAATAATGCCGTTTAGTCATTTTTATGTGATAATTAATAACTGAAAAACCATTTCTGCACATTTCAACCATTTTCTCAAAGTGTTTTCACACAAGCTGAGAAACATTCGCATCAGTAGTGTGAGATTTCCCTAGGAGCCTAAACAAATTTGTGATAAATGAAATGGTGTTTTTAATTTCAAATTTAGGACGGGATGTGTATCTACTGTGTCCTATTTTGCAGAAACTGCTCATACTGAACAGAAATCTGGGTCTGTGAAGTCCATCTGCATAAACATTAAACTGTGTACAGACTTACCATTTGCTGTTACTGTGACGTTGTACTGTACCGTTATGAACAGGACCGCAATCTTTGATGGGATCTGCAACAAAACAGAGGACAAAATTTGGTCTTTAAGTAACACAAAATAAAACTTGTAGACAACATAACGCCTAAAATTTCACTGATCAGGCATAACATTATGAGCACTGACCGGTGAAGTGAATAACCCTGATTATCTCCTCATCATGGCACCTGTTAGTGGGTGGGATATATTAGGCAGCATGTGAACATTTTGTCCTCAAAGTTGATGTGTTAGAAGCAGGAAAAATGGACAAGCGTAAGGATTTGAGTGAGACTGACAAAGGGCCAGATTGTGATGGCTAGATGACTGATCAGAGCATCTCCAAAACTGCAGCTCTTGTGGGGTGTTCCCGGTCTGCAGTGGTCAGTATCTATCAAAAGTGGTCCAAGGAAGGAACAGTGGTGAACTGATGACAGGGTCATGGGCGGCCAAAGCTCACTGATGCACATGGGGAGCGAAGGCTGACCCGTGTGATCCGATCCAACAGACGAGCTACTGTTGCTCAAATTGCTGAAGAAGTTAATGCTGGTTCTGATAGAAAGGTGTCAGAATACACAGTGCATGACAGGTCAGGGCTGTTTTAGCAGCAAAAGGGGAACCAACACAATATTAGGCAGGTGGTCATAAAGTTATGCCTGGTCGGGTGTATTCTCTTTAAATAGAAGTCTTGGACTACAGACAGAGGGGGAAAAAAGCAAAACAAAACCAATAACCCCATATTCAGTCCCTTTACTGAGTTATGGTTTCTCTTAAGGGGCGGGGCTCATCTAATCTAGACAGGATTTAATTGGATGAACAGAAGACAAGTAAAGGCTGATTTTAGTTGTTTTCATGGACGTTATGAATTATAAATTATTTTTTCTTGGACATATTCTCATATTGACTTCAATTACACTTGATACAAAAATCAGTAAAACGCCAATAATAATAATAATAATAATAATAATAATAATAATAAAATATTATTGAGTGTATATAGAAACACACACACGTATATATACACAACACAATCATGTCACTAATACCAGCTCCATTATTTTGACCTTTGACACTACTCTGACACTACTCAATACAATAATAATAATAATAATAATAATAATAATAATAATGAAAAACTTCAACTCCCATGATGCACCGCGGTTTTTATTTGCTGACGCTGGTTTGCAGAAGTTAAAACTTTACAATGAAAATAGAAACAAACAAATGGTAGAGCAGAAAACACGGAGGAGTGAGAAATGTCAGAGAGGAATGGGGGGTGGAGGGGGAGGCTGGAAACCGCTCGGCTGTGTGAAAATAACGCTAACGTGGCTGAGGCAGCGCGAGCTCCCGGTGACAGCGCGCGCACAGAATGCCACGTAACCGTCAAACCCACCGCACGCGCTCCGGAATCATCCACGCAGCTGCGACAATGCAGCTCGAGGAAAACGTGTGAACGTCTGGCGCCGAGTCTTTACACTGGACACTGCATGACGCCTTGGGGTCAGATCGTGAGATATATATATATATATATATATGTATACTGAGAAGAAGAGCCGGACAGCGCTATGGACACTGAGATGTATAGAATAAAGCGGAAAAAAAATTTCTCCAACGGTTAGAGGAAGTCGATGTGAAGAAGTCTGAAAGAGCTTCATCTGAGGAAATCAGACCTTCTCAACCCTAAGATCCCAAACCCTGTGGACTCGGAACCGGAGTGTCCGAATAACAGAAGTGTGATTTATTTATTTGATCCTCACCTCGAACATGAGTCCCAGCAGAAAGAGCATTGCCACACACGACACGATATCTGCATGGTTGTTGATGATGAACTCGTGGCTCAGGACCGGATGAGTTTTGTTGTTCTTCTTTTTTAAGCCCATGATGCTGGAGAAACTTTTTTTTTCCTGGTCAAACTTGGCTGCAGAGAGCAGAGCAGAGCCGAACCTCACAGCGGCACCAACAGCACTGAAACCTCCTCACTCTCCAAGCTCCTTCTCTTCTTTTTCCTTCTGATGGAGACTGAGCTTTCTCAATGCTGCCTCCTGATGGCTGGGAGAAAGAAAACTACTCAGAAGGGCTTTTCACACTTTTAACCCTGGGGCGTCTTAAACCCCGGAATCCTGGGTTATCTGTAATCACACTTTACACTGCACCTGGGGTTAACCCTGGGTACTCATTACCACAGTGTACCCCAGGTTAACGTTCTTAAGTTAAGTTGTCTTTGTCACATATACATTACTGCACAGTCTTCACATATCCCATCCTTAGAGGGTTGGGGTCAGAGCGGGTTAGAGGCCTTGCTCAAGGGCCCAACAGTGGCAGCTTGGCGGTGTTGGGACTTGAACCCTAATCTTCTCGTCAATGACCACCCAGACCCTTAACCACTTGAGCTACCACCGCTTATTTGCACATTTGCAGTGTCACTGTCACTGATCGGACGTACAGCAGGAAACCTGTTTATACCACACACGTTTCCTGTTACTGACGTGACATGAGCCTCGCTGTTCAATTTCTTCTGCCAAGCGTCCAGGAGCAACAAGCAAACACCGCTCCGTTTCACACTGAACAAACTTAGCACCGCTAAGCGGGGTTAAAACTGCAAATGAGCTGCTAACCCCGGGTAAAACACCGCTTTTAAATTACAGGTGTGAAACGTGTGTTTCTTTCCCCGTGGTTAAAAGCAGTGTTTAGAACGATGATAAGCCGAGGTTAAGCGGAGTGTGAAAAGCCTAAACGTGGTGTAGAGGGTCTGTTTCATTATTCTGGTCTAGTGATGGCAAGTTCGGATCATTTTACTGACTCGGATCTTTGAATCCCGTTCAGCAAAATATATAACCTATAGGATTCGCAGTCAATACAATAATGAACGAATCACTCTCTGAACCGACTCGTCATTCTCGGGTCTTATTAAATGAACGAATCGTTCACAAACGAAACTTCAACATCCTGGTCAGTGTAAAGGTGAATCCAGTGTTTATCCAGTGATGCCTAGCAAGGTGGAAATATGTCCTGGATGTTTGTTGCAAGAGACCTGTGCATAAAAACTCACCACATCTACTGGAAATTTAGTGTATTCAATTCACATGGCACTTTTAAGAAATAGGAAGAAACCAGAGGAAACCTATACAAACACATGTGAAACTCCAGACAGACTCTAACCCGAGCCAGGAACGATGCTAACCACTGTGCTGCCCTCTTTAAATTTAGACCACTGTAATTAGTAATTCATTATCATTTAAATTTGGTTTTGTTCCACGTTCAAGCCAGGTCGCAATTTTATAGCGAGGCATACTGCAGTTAAAATGAAAACACTGGCAAGCCTTCCTATTCCCCCCACTAAGGACCTCTTAATGCTTCAGCATACAAAGACATTTTGCACAATTTCATGCTCCAAACTTTGTGGGAACAGTTTGGGGATGACCCCTTCTTGTTCCAACATGACTGGCCACCAGTGCACAAAGCAAGGTCCATAAAGACATGGATGAGTGAGTTTGGTGTGGAGGAACTTCACAGAGTCCTGACCTCAACCTGATAGAACACCTTTGGGATGAATTAGAGCGGAGACTGCGAGACAGACCTTCTCGTCCAACATCAGTGCCTGACCTCACAAATGTGCTTCTAGAGGAATGGTCAAAAATTCCCAGAAACACACTCCTAAGCCTTGCTGAAAGCCTTCCCTGAAGAGTCGGGGCTGTTAAAGGGTGCAGCCAACTCCATATTACATTCATGTGCATGTGAAGGCAGATGTCACAAAACTTTTGGCAATATAGTGTATGTTTACATGAACCCTCTTTGGTTACAACTCCCTTATTTTTGCACCTTGTACTGTATAATATATACAGAGTGTATACTAGTCTGCACTATTTTGTGTATCTGTCCTGTAGTGCTTTGTATTGTCTGGCTTTGTGTCTTGCACTGTTTGCTCTAAGTTGCACACGGGGCACTTTATGTGGCTAGGACAACTTAATTTAATCCTTAGCTCTGTGTTGTTTTATGTCCCACCAGGGTCCTGAGGTAATGTTGCTTCATTTATGACAATAAAAGCTTCTTGACTTGACAAGGCAAACTCACCTCCTTCATTAAACTACATACAGTGTGTGTTCTAATGCTGCATTCACGGTGCCTTGTCAGTCTGAATTTGCAAAATGTAAACAAGTTTTTTTTAACTTTTGTTTGACATGCAAAGTGGGGGTACAAAATAATATGGATGCTTCTCTTGTTTGTTTTGTAAGAGCATGTAGAGCCAAGAAAGCCTGACTACCAGTACTGACCAATCTAACTAGACAACTTATATGAGTGATAATTAGAGGTTAGTGTAGTCCGTGTCCTAGCATTAACCAAGTACTGTATCTGTATATTAACTGACCTGAAAGATCTACTTCCATCATTTAAAAGTAGTGTAAAAGTAAACTGTTCACATGTTGATATGATGCCATTCCGTAAAGAAGGAAGGAACTGGTACATGAAGAGACTACTACCAAGCTGATAAGTTGACACTGCAAGTGGTGAGGGCATATTTGGTGGCTTTTACTGGTGGGAAACTACACGTTGGAACCTAACCTTGAATGCAGCATAAGTTCCTCTTCAGGAAAAAAAAAAAAAAAAAAGAGGCGGGGCTAAGCAGATCTGTTTTGTCAGAGCTCATTTCTGGGCCTGAAAAATGTAAATAAAATAAAAAACCAAAAACCTAAGCTTGAAATATTTAAACTAGCAAGATGCTTTGTATGGCAGTATTGTGACTCAGATTTACGGTATCGTTGGAATTGGAGTAACTATTACAGATCTCGAAACAGGATGAAATAATCCATGGCATCAAAAGATTTCTTTTGAACCGAGGACCTAAATGGCACAATAAGAAAATGGACGCTGTGACTACACAGAGGCTTTAGATACAGATTTATAAACTGACTATGAAATAGATAAAAAATAATGCATTCATATATGCTATTGTTGATCTTTCGGCTGCCCCCTACGTGTGTGAGGGGTCACTACGGCAGACCAACTGGTCTGCATAACAACTTGGCACAGGTTTTACGTCGGATGCCCTTCCTGACGCAACCCTCCCATTATTATCCGGGCTTGGGACCGACACTGCATCCAGTGTCTTGGGTTTAGGCACTGGCTGGGAATCAAACCCAGGCCTTCCACAGGGTAGACGAGAATCCTACCACTGAGCCACAATGCAGTCGTATATGATTACTTTCAAAAATAATAATAATAAGTTCAACATAAATGGAAATCTTTAGGAATCTAACGATAACCAAAACACTTCACTTAGACAAACAGACAAACCAGTATTCAAATATTACAGAAATGCCACATCTACAAGCTTTTTGCTTGATTTGTGATCAACCGAACTGGGGTTTCCAGTGTCAGAAGATTAGTTTCTGCTTTCGAAATGCTGAACAGTTCAGAAGTCCTGCTCCAAAGCTGGATTTTAACCCCAATGTGCAAATCACATTGCTTTTTTTAAAAGTGCACAATAAACTTCATGCTCAGTTGAATCAGTCATAGAGCGATCATTCTCAGCATAAACCAGCTGGACAGCATGAACTCGTAGCTAAAGCAAAAAAAACAAACAAAAAACAAACACGTACAAATAAACACAACACCATGAGTGGAATGCAAACAATATTCGGTATGTTACATAACCCGGTAGCTTCGTGTTTCAAACTTGGAGTAAGAGCAGACATGACAGTTTGTTATGTTGAGCTCTAACACATTACATATGTCCTTCAAGTAATAACAGGTTATTACATCCATGTTATACAGATAATGATATTTACAATATGTTTGAATAAATGTACTGTACATTAAGATTACAGGGTGAAGAGGTGAAGAAGGTACAGGAGTTTAAGTACTTGGGGTCAACAGTCCAGGGTAATGGAGAGTGTGGGAAAGAGGTAAAGAAGTGAGTGCAGGCAGGTTGGAATGGGTGGAGAAAGGTGTCGGGAGTTCTGTGTGATAGAAAAATATCGGCGAGAATCAAGGGGAAGGTGTACGAGACAGTGGTGAGACCGTTTGGACGTTGGGGGACAAAGTTAGGGAGGCCAGATTAAGATGGTTTTGACACGTTCAGAGGAGGGAGAGTGAGTATATGGTAGGAGAATGTTGGACATGGAGCTGCCAGGCAGGAGGCAAAGAGGAAGGCCAAAGAGGAGGTGTAGGGATAGAATAAATGCGGATATGAAGCTAGTGGGTGTAAGTGTTGAGGATGTAGAAGATAGGGATAGGTGAAGAGAGATGATTTGCTGTGGCGCCCCCTGAACCCCTGAAAGAAGAAGAAGAAGAATATACAGTACATGCATGTACATGAGATAAGCGGTTCAATACATCTTTATTTTCATGTAATTTTTTTTACAGTAATTGTATTTATTGTAGTACTTTAATCTTTTTAATTCTAGGTATTGGAGTATATAGCTATATTCGATCATATACATATACTATATACTGTAGTCATAGCCCAGTTATACACAAGAAACTATAAAACTATAAGGGGAAAAAATTAAGTCGACAAAAATTTGACAAATATGCACACATCATTTCAATGATTTTATTCATTGTTTGTATGATATTTATTTGTATAGCTCTTTTAACAATGGACATTGTTTCAAAGCAGCTTTACAGAAGTATAGAAACATAGAAAAATATAAAGTTTAAAGTTACTATTTATCCCTAACATTCATCCCTAATGAGCAAGCTTGAGGTGACGGTGGCGAGGAAAAACTCCCTGAGATGATATGAGGAAGAAACCTTGAGAGGAACCAGACTCAGAAGGAATCCTCACCCTCACCCTTTGGATGACACTGGACAGTAAATAATGTAAATGTAAATAATGTCCTTTCTTCAACAGTTTATATTCACAAGGAACTCTGCAACCAAGAGCTCTTGAGGAACTAACAGGTCAGAGTAGTTTCTGAGTTCATTATAGACTTAACACTAACTCCTTCCGGCTGAAAGCTGACTGATGCAACAGCACTTTAAAGACGGTGTGATAGTCTCCAAGTGGTTCTATCCACAGCGGTCCCCTGGGTCATGGGCTGTCCACGCAGATCTATCCTCAGCAGCAGTGAGCACCACCAAGTGAATTTATTTAATTATTTAGTTGTAAAACTGCAGAGCTCTCACCACTGCAGCTCAGGTTCAATTCCTGGGCAGGGAACCAAACCAGCCAATGAGAGCTTGACTCTCAGTTCCGGTCCCAAGCCTGGATAAGATGGGAGGCTTGCATCAGAAAATGTATCTGGTGTAAAACCTGTGCCAAAATCAAATTTGTGGATCGGATGATCCGCCATGGCGACCCTGAACAGAGAGCAGCCCATAGACAACTACGACATGACACTGCTCTGAGGTGAAGATGGCAGATGGCATGCAAAAACGTCAAGGAGGATAGAACTGCAAGAAGAAGTTCATTTCTGTATTTGGACAATTATTAAACAGACTAAATTTATTTAGTGACCACAGGAGGTCAGGATTGCAGTGGATCTAGAGCCAATCCCTGCTCCCGAGATGGGAGAATTTACCTAGAATGGGGCACCAAGCCACCTCAGGGCACCATATACACTCATTAAGAAGAGGAAGAAGCAGTTATTTGTCACATATAAATAACAACACAGGGAAATTCTTTTCTTCACATATCCTACTTCAGGAAGTTGTGGTCAGAGAGTCATAATGGTGGTCATAATACAGCAGCCTGAAGCAGAGAGGGTTCTGTGGCAGTGCTGGGGCTTGAACCCCCTTGCTGTCAGTCTCCTTACCTGCATGTTTTTGGACAGAGGGAGAAAAGCAAAGAACACACACAGACAGTAACCTGATCTCAGGATCTAATCAAACTTTGGAGCTCACAAGCTGCACCATCATTATACTATCACTAAGCTAAATTTAGATAAATAAAAACATCACAAAATGCATATAAATGTTCTATACTTGCCATAATTGTGTTGATTTTCATAAAAGTTGGCAATAATTCTGGTGTACAAGAAAAAAACTACTACTGACCGTGTGTTTGTCTCTTATCTAGAAGTTTCACCGGTTGATCCTTCAAGCGTTTTATTTAGAGGAAATATATCAGTATCTAGTTAAGAAATGCTATACAGTTAGACGGGCTTTGAGTGTTTTTTCCTGGTTATTATATATATCAAAAAATAACGATCCACTAGGTACATAAACAGCGTATGTCTGTGTATGTAGGAATGTTGTCATGGGTGTGTGTGGGAATATTTCGTCACATGGTTACAAAGAAGGGCGTGGAGAACTCGGCTTATGAGAACACGCAGACATTGACAGAAACTGAGGAATGGAGGAAGCAGGAGTGTGCGTGAGCCGATCTCAGAAGGTGAGTACTATTCACCTGTTTTAGTTTCGGCTTCAGGCGGAAAAACTCTCTCTGAGGTAGTTTTTTTAATATTGATTACACAGTACACAGCCAGTGTGTTGGGGTCAGATATATGGGATAATGGTTCAGATATAGGGTCTGTGTTGTAGTTGTATTGTATAGGAGAATATTCAGTAGAATCAAGTTGTGTTGAAGGTTCATGGAAAGTTCAGCTACTGAACAGATCTAGAGGCTCCTGCATGAAAAAATATTAGAAGATTGACATCCTTATGCTGCTTTTTAATGCTAGGGAATCATTATTGCCACACACCATGGCTATATATGATTACGTTATGGTTTAAGACAAACGTTATCAGAGATTAATACTTGGAGGAGCAAAGTGCAGTGATTAGTCACAGCAAGTAAAAATGGAAAAGTACATGATAAACCTTTCACCTATCTAACATTAACACTGTCTCTCTGTATGAACAGATTATGCAGCTGAAAGTGTCCTCCCAGACATATCCGGATATCCTATGAAAACAAAACCAGTAGCTCACACAAACATGGATGATCGTTTCTGATATCAAAGCCATGGGGTTTACTAAATTCCGGTGGATCTGCACTTTTATTGGACTGGTCTTCTCAGTGGTGGATATCGCATCTGATTTACTGCTGAGTTTGCAGTATTTCAGGGAACAACAGTACACCTGGTTCGCACTGACGCTCTTATTTGTTCTCGTCGGCTCTCTGTGCATGCAGATTTTCAGCTACTGCTGGTTTAGGGAAGATAATAATGGCGAGGAGGGGACAGAATCGCTCACGACTAACGTCGGCTTGCTCCATCTGTTACACATGGGCTTCTTCACCAGGTAAAATGTTGCCTACAGGCTCAAACACTTTAACTGGAATTAAAGTTGACCTTTGTTTTTGACATTTATAAAACACTTTAAACATCATGGGTTTTAAAAAATCCTAGTACATTACTCTAGCACAAAGCTCTAAAATACAAATTCTTTCATTCTCAGATACGTGCACTGCTTTCTCAATGATAGTGTTAAAGGTAAAGGAATGGCATGTGAATTATTCGGACATTTCAGCACTATCCTTTCACTATCACTATTAGGAACATCTTAAAGATAAGTAGGCTTCACGTAGTTACTGATTAAACTGATGAAATGATAGGGAGCCAGAGGGTCACATGTATCACCGGCAGTGTGTACAATTCTGAGCAACACTAAAGGAACTAAGGTGTGTTCAATGGCAGCGTTGATTAAAATCGAGTAGATCAGAGTCGAAATCCAGACAGATGAAGGGAGGATACTCAGGAAACAGACTGGTCCAAGTGAGAACAAAACCAAAGACATACAGAGAACTTTACAGACAGTAAGAGGCAGGGTCAGGTGTGGTGGACAGTGTACACACTGACTAATAGGGACTCGATTTCAAACAGCTGAGACTGATTAGGGGTCACTATGGGAATAGTTCACAGCATTTTGGGTGTAGGCGATCTCTAGTGGCCAAACGTAGGATTGTCAGATGAGGCTTTGAACCATGATGATGTACAAATGACCCTTTTTCTATTTGTTCTTTTGGTCCATTTTTGGGAGGTGGGAGGAACCTTGAGAACTTAGGAGGAATCTGTGTGAACGTGTGGAGAAGATTAACCACTTCAGTGCACAGTAAACTAGTCATGCAGGATTTTTTGGGAGTGTTCAGGCCAAAGTGCTTAGATTTGATGCCTCTTTTTATTACAAATGTTTTGCTTGTGAATCGGTGAAACTGTAAGCACAGGATTCTTCTTTTATACTCCTACCAGTGAAGACACATATGTATTTACTGTCTATGATTGCAAGCTTCTCCAAAAATCACAGAGTGTGCTTGATTGTGCCCTAACCCTAACCCTAACCCTGGTAACGTGAATTACTGTTATACTTAATAACCAACAATATACACTATATTGCCAAAAGGTTTTGGAAAACCCCTCCAAATCATTGAATTCAGGTGTTGGGTTTAGTTCCAGTGAAAGGAACTCAGCTTCAGCATACCAAGACATTTTGGACAATTTCATGCTTGTTTCAGGATTACTGCTTCTGGTTCCAACATGACTGCGCACCAGTGCACAAAGCAAGGTCCATAAAGACATGGTATCCCAAAACATTTGGCAATATAGTGTATTTTGCATCCTTACTGTCTAAACCTAGAAATCTGGGACATTACCAGAACATCACTGTAACCCCCTACATCCTTAACACTAATCAGGAGAAATAATTAAAAGAAATGGTGTGCAACCCTCAACCGATTTAAATGATTATAACCAAAACTACAATATATTGCTTAAATAACACTGCAAAAAACAATTTAAGTTAAAATGTAAGTCGCTCCGAATAAGGGCGTCTGCCAAATGCCAGAAATGTAAATGTCTACAAACCAAACTATACACTGAGCAAACAAAGTGTGTCATTACTGCTTTTAGCTCTACAGCTCATCCGGGGCCAGAAACCACAGGAACCACTCAGGTCAGTGATAGAGCAACTCCACACCTTCATACTGTCTACATTGCTTTATTCTCTAGGTATTATGATCTGCTGAAGAAGAGCTTCAGTTCTGTATGGAGGGCTAACTCTGGCACTAGTACTCAGATGCTGTTTGGGTTGGCGGCTGATCTGAGCATGTTGCGGCTGATGGAGACATTTCTGGAGAGCGTTCCTCAGCTCCTCCTGCAGGCATACATCATGCTGGAGCACCAACGCACCTCCAAGATACAGTGTGAGTCTTGAGTATAAGATT
This sequence comes from Hemibagrus wyckioides, assembly GCF_019097595.1. Taxonomy (NCBI): domain Eukaryota; kingdom Metazoa; phylum Chordata; class Actinopteri; order Siluriformes; family Bagridae; genus Hemibagrus; species Hemibagrus wyckioides. The sequence goes on along the minus strand of NC_080732.1, from coordinate 6,037,291 downwards.
CAATGTACAAGAGAATAATATTAAATAATAACCACATAGAAAGAATTTACAGAAGAACAAAAATCTACAAGCTTTTGGAACTGTATTGGAAGGTAAAACACCGTTCTTTAAAAATTAAAAGTCCACTCACTGTGGCATGAAGTGAAGTGACTAATTGGTTATGAATTTCATGAGTAGTCATCTTTAACAACAGCGAATAATGGACATTGAACAGGACAGAGCATCAGAGCATTGCTAAATACTATACACAACCCAAGGGTTCAATTTCAAGGTCAAAATCCAATCAATCACCATACTTTTTTTGTTTCAGATCTTAGCATGGCCGTGTCCTTCCTAAATGTAGCCTGGAGCATAGTGGATTACTGGCGCTGTTTACGCAGGTCGCTCCCCAACGCAGAAGAAATGCCGGGTGGAATTCCTACAGTAGTCTACCTGCTTTATAAAACCTTAACCATCACTGCCCGCGTTCTGAGCCTCACGATGATCATCATGCTGAGCTCCTGGAATCTCCTGGTGTTAGGTTCCCTCTGGCTAGCAGGGACCGTATGGGCTCACATGATAAAAACTGATTTCTGCACGTTCCGGTGTTTGGAGGAGCTTTATCGCGCCATTGTCGGGGTCATTCTCGTCTTCACCTTTTTCAACATTAAAGGAAAGAAAACCAAAAAACATATGAGCATATATTACGTGCTCAGCACGCTGCATAACTTCTCAGCTCCCCTTTTCCTGTTCCTGTTCATGCCGAAGACTGTGGAATCAGACTACTTTTTACCAGTTACTGTTTTCATATTAACGTCTAATACAATGGGACTGGGATTCCTGATCCTCTACTACAAAGCTTTACACCCGGGCAATCGGGTCGAGTCAGATGCAGTGGATGGAATGGTCACATTGAACACAAATAATTCCTCCCCTTCCAGGCGTTTTGATAGATTTTTATCTTAACTCTAACACCTCAGAGTCTGAGGATTTAGGACCAAGCTGCCCTTAAAGCTGCAGGGAAGCTAAAGTTGTCATTAGGTACCTTTTTTTGAGTAATGGTCAGATTTGCCAATGTGTACAAACTCTTACCAGAAGTATTCTTCTTTTCATGTGAAGCTGATGGAGTTCCTCCCTCAGAGCTTTGACCAAAATTGCACAATCCCCTTTAAACTTTTTTGAACGTGTTTGTGGTTGAGTCTAGTGAGCAAAGCTAATCTTGTGAAAACTAGAGCAAACTAGCAAGCGAAAACCTATCTAGCAAGTAAGAGCAAATCTAGAAACAAAGGCAGCAAGCAAAAGTGAACTAGAGAGCAGAAGCTACTTAAGCAACTTCAGAAACATGTTGAGTGAACACAAGGGGAGTATTTAAAGGCAAAATATCAAGCAAAAGCAAACTCTAAGTGAGAGCTAACCTCTTGAATGCCGAGGCACAATAGAGCTAGCAAGTGAAAACTAACCTAGCATGTAAGAGCGAATGTAGCAGGTGAAAGCAAAGATCTGTGAGTGAGAACTAACCTCTTGTTAGCTGGTGAATAATAGTGAAATCTAACCTAGCAAGTGAAACAAAAACAACAAACAAAAGCAAACTAGTGAGCAAAAGCTACCTGCACAAGTTAACGCTAGCCTCAGAATCAAAATGTTTAGTGAAAGCATAAACAGTACACAAAGGCAGAATAGACAGCAAAAGCTGACCCTGTGAGTGAAAGCTAACATGTTGCTAAAGACTAGCACCTGTACAAAGGAATCAAGCTGTACATCATCATCATCACCATCATCGTCGACATCATCATAAAGAAAGAAAGTAACCCACAACCAACACAAGTTAGTTGTTTGGTTTATTATAGAAACAACTTGTTATAAAAATGATATAAAGTAAATCTCATATGAATATATACACTATATTGCCAAAAGTTTTGGGACGTCTGCCTTTACATGCACATGAATGTGATATGGAGTTGGCGTGCCCTTTGCAGCTATAACAGCTTCAACTCTTCTAGGAAGGCTTTCCACAAGGTTTAGGAGTGTGTTTATCGGGTTGAGGTCAGGACTCTGTGCAGGACAGTCAAGTTCCTCCACTCGCTCATCCATGTCTTTATGGACCTTGCTTTGTGCACTGGTGTGCAGTCATGTTGGAACAGGAAGGGGTCATCCCCAAACTGTCCCCACAAAGTTGGTAGCATGAAATTGCCCAAAATGTCTAAGGGGTCAAGCCCAACCCAAAACTTTTGCAAATATAGTGTATGAATATCAAAAGCAATATAAGCTAGAAAATATTCATGTCATCCAACTAGTTTCTTAATGTAGGGACTTAAAATTTAGACTCTACCTATTCACAGCTACTTGTGGAAGCTTATGCTCATTTTGTAACCTGGATAAAAGACTGAACTCATTGAACTGAAGAAAGCAACATTAAAGCACTTTACTTAAAGCTGAACCTGATCACTAACACACATTTATTGCTGTAGTAATACTAGTAGCTGAAAATAATTACAATTCTTTTAATCATTCAGAGATACTCAAACGTCCAGACATATGTGTCTCTCATACGATAACGGGAATTTATCTATTTATTTTCACATGGTGCACTTTTGATATTAAAGTTATATAAGATACGTTATGTATACCATCTGTAAATATTTAATTTGTTAAATAGTTTGCTGAATTTTTAGTGATAATCTACTTTGTAACTGTCCGTCACTGATAACCGGAAAAGTAGCCACCAGGTGGTGCTGTGATACAAAAATATCTTAGTACAACCACTCTTCACAGAAAAGCTGTTAAACCTAATATTATCTTGCAGCCAAGGATAAACATTTTAAACCTATTTGCATAGAAATATTAATACACAGTTTATCAGCTGTGCTTAATCAAACTAATTCACTCATAACATCGGTTTAGAGCAGCGGTGTCCAGTTTTATCCACAAAAAGCCAGTGTGAGGGCAGGATTTCTTGCCAGTTGAACCTGAGCCACACCTGATTCCACCTGTTTAATCAGATGATCCTGGCTTTCAATAGACTCAGGTGTGGCTTCTGCTCGGTCGGAATGAAAAACCTGCATCCACGCTGGTCCTTTCCAGAAAAACTGGACACTCCTGGCTCTCTAAAACATTTCTAAAGCATTATTTTGATATGAATTCTTTAAAAGTAAATAAACAACCAAAAAACATTTGAATTAAATAAAATATAAAAATTCAATAAAAAAAGTAAATTTTATTTAATTCAAAAAAGTTTAAATATGTCTGCAGTTTTTCTCCAGAAAAATTTCTTTAAACATTACTGATCATTTGACCTTAAACCCAGGAAAACCCCTGGACTTACACAGCCTTCGTGTATATACTCAATTTAGAGAGTTTATTAATAGTGAACTTAATAGTCACATATTATGTCACCAGTAACATTATTCCATATGCCTTTTAATACACAGCATTTAATAAGTAGCACAAAAGCTTATTCTACACAGTGTAGCAATGAACCAGGAGCCTATCCCAAGAATCACATGACACTAGAGATGTCAGTCAGCCTACAATGCATGTCTTTGGACTGGGGAAGGAAACTGGAGGACCCAGAGTAAACCCCTGAAATACACCAAAGAACCAAAGAAACTGAAGAGTCAAACCCCCCCAACCCTGGAGATGTAGCTACTAAGCCAGCATGTCTCCCAAAACTGATCGTACAATACTAAACAAGTATCTTTATTATCCACAGCAAAACCCAGAAGTCACAATCTCTTAGTGTGTTTCTGATTAAAGGGGAAAAAGAGTCTATTTAACCTATGAACCCAGTAATCCCTGGAATCAGTGAGTGTGTCTTTGAGAGAGTCTGGGTCATCACATGCAGGGCTAAAGCATAACAAACCTAGATAATTCTGTTTTGACTGGACATTAAGGAAGGGTGTAATCCCGCAAATCGAGATGCGGAGGAGAATCCTGACAGAAATGATGCAGTGAATAAAAACCAGGCTAAAAGAGAGAGATTCGGATGTTAACAGCATACAACAGGTATATAGTATACTGTAATATGTCTCTTTATGTGCCACCTACATTACTTGGAGGAAACCCCTGAAGCACAGGGGGAAGCTCCATGCATGCGGGGCGGAGGCGGAAATCAATCCCCCAACCATGGAGAATTAATATACAGATTCATACAGAGTGGATTTTCCTTTATGTGCGTGTATATTGTTCATATATTGCAGTGTCCTGAATAACCAACTGATTACTACTCAGTTCACTGCTTAATTATTGCTTTTCCTGACAAGCAGTCCAGAGAAAACGAGATCCACACACAACAGCACCAGGAACACAGAGAACAAGCTCCAGAGGAACGTCCATCTGATCCCCCAAGTTTGTGATCTGTTATGAAACAACCATGACAGCACCCTCAAACCCACAACCGCTGATAATCTCCACTCTTCCTTAGTGATTTCCTGACTGATTGCCACTCTGTAATGCAGCACACAAGCCAGAATCTTACCTCAATTTGTCCAGACACAATAAACATGCAGAACCAGACTGAACCGTAGCTGTTTTCCATTAAGGCTTCAAAGTCTAGTGCATAAAGCCTGATTAATGCGGTTTGGTGAAACGGTGTGTCTTTAATTATTACGCCTGAGCTCACGGAGGCCAGAATGCAGATACATTAGCGGCGAAAAAACAATTCATAAACGTCCGACTTCTGACAACCGGGAGCTTTGCCTCATGGTCAGAGAATTCTCCGGAATCAGGGGATGAAATAAGCCTCCGGTGTGCTACACAAAGAGTGCCGAAGGTCCTTTAATCATAGCGATAGGGCTAAAAACATTATCCCAGGCAGGGCAGTGACAGAACTTGGGGCAAATGGGGTATTTTAATTTGATCGTTTTCTAAATAAAGTGCACATGCAGCGGGCAAAGCGAGATGACATCATATAAATGTGTACACCTTAAATGTGTTTTAGAGTAAAGTATTATGAAGCAATAAAAACCCCTCCCCTGCCATAAAATACGCCGATATACGTCATTAAAGACATCACTAGCAATATTAATCCTTTTACGACTAAAAATACTTCACTAACGTATCATTTTACTGATATAATCATTACATCCCAGCGCTTCGATGTCTAAAGCTTCCTACCAAACCTAATAGCCTAGCTAACCTAGCTAATTTAACAACAAATAGCTACAACTGTATAGTAATGCTAACACATTAGCACAATCTTACGTTGGGGTTTCTGGCTTGTGGGTGTTAGCTGATGTTGATTATACCTCAGTGCTGCTGAATTCTTGAAAGGAGTCTCCAGTGTCAGTGTTTTGTAACAGTAGGAATGGCTAATCAAGTTTCATTTAAACTGTCCTTGACCCTTGGCCTACTGATTCCTGTCACTCAGCAAAAGAAGGAAATGGCGTCAACTACGCTAATGGGGCAGAGAGCGAGCTAGAGAGAGAGAGAGAGAGAGAGAGAAAGAAAGAGAGAGATTATATTTAGTGTGCTATAGTTGGATACTCTCTCTCTCTCTCCTTCTCTAATAGAGCTTGGTTTATTTGTACAGTATGACGACACAGGTTTTGGTCTCCATACAATTTCTACACATCCATTTGTATTAAAGGCTTAGAATAATACATAAAAGCACAATCAATTCATTATGAAAAAAATACAATACATGAAAATAAACAGTGCACTCCATGAGTTATTGAGTTATGTAGCTTCCACACATCCCTCATGGATTTAAATGAAAACGGTCGCCTGTGGCTATTTAACTCTGTAATTAAAAATACAAATCTACATACTAGCGAGAAGGTTTATTTTGCCGGAGCGTTCTTTTCGGAGTGATTAAGTAATAATCGGTTCGTTCGTTAGCGACTTAGCCGAGGTTCACGCCAACTTAAACGCTTAACTTATTATTTCAGCTTCACCTTGTTGTTTAAATCCCGCCCTAATAAATCTCAGATGTGAATATTTTAGCATGCTTGTTTAAACAGACTTCCTGCTGAGGCCCTGTTTTAAAAAAAAGGATATGATTTACTGTGGTTTATTGCAACAGCACAGAACTTTATTTTGTAGCGTTATCACATCAGGACATTCATTACAAATATACTTTTCACCGTCGCGCGCACCAGCAGCTGTTTCTCAATAACCGGAGCCGTTGGAATGAAACAGTTCAGCTGCGTTCGGTGTCATTACACACTCCTTACACACTGTTCCACATAAAACACATCATATTTCACCTCTACACACAGATTTCAAACAGTCTCGAGGAAAATTGATGCTACACGGCTCCAAATATGTTTCCGTCGCTGATTGGAGGGAGCGCTGTTATTGAAGTTTTTAAATAGGAATGAATGAATGAATGAATGAAGATGATGATGTGGAAACTCTGGTCAATAAGGAATGAAAGGGAGAATCCATCCATCCATACGCTTTATTCCTTATTATGGTTACAGGGATCTGCTGGAGCCTATCCCAGCACACATTGGGCAAAAGGCAGGGGTACACCCTGGACAGGTCAGCAGTCCATCACAGGGCCACACATATAGACAGACAACCACACACACTCACTCCTATGGGCAATTTAGAATTACCAATCAACCTAATGCACATGTTTTTGGACTAATGCACATGTTTTGTGGGAGGAAACCGGAGTACCCGCAGTAAACCCACGCAGGCACGGGGAGAACATGCAAACTCCACACAGAAAGGCTCCTGCCTGTTAATATCTGTTAAAAAAGTTCCCAAAAGTCCACCCACCACACATTGTAGCCCCACCCCTCAGTCTAACTCCTCCCATCACCAACTTTAGCCCCTCACTAAAACTACATCCTTTGTTCTAACTCCACACCTCACTCTAACTCCTCTTTCCACTCTGACTCCACCCTACACTCTAACTCCTCTTTCCACTCTGACTCCACCCTACACTCTAACTCCTCTGTCCACTCAAACTCCACCCATCACTGTAACTCCACCCCACATTCTAGCCCCACCCTTCACTCAGATTACTCCTACCACTCTAACTCCTTCCATCACTCTAACCCCACTCCACACTCTAACTCCTCCCACCTCTCTACCTCCTCTCATCATTCTAACTCCCCCCACCACTCTAACTCCACCCCACACTCTAACTCACCCTGTAACTTTAGCTCCACCCCACATTCTAGCCCCACACCAATCAGCTAATCATTCTAACTCCATCCTTCACTATAAATCCTGCCATCACTCTAACTCCACCCCACACTCTAACTCACCCTATCACTCTAACTCCACCCCACATTCTAGCCCCACCCCCTCACTCTAACTCCTCCCATCACTCTAACTCCACCACACACTCTAACTCCACCACACACTCTAACTCCTCCCATCACTCTAACTCCACCCCACACTCTAACTTACCCTATCACTATAACTCCACCCCACATTCTAGCCCCACCTCTCACTCTAATTACTCCCATCAATCTAACTCCACCCTTCACTATAAATCCTGCCATTACTCTAACTCCACCCCATATTCTAGCCCCACCCCTCCCCATCACTCTTAATCCATCCTTCACTATAAATCCTGCCATCACTCTACCTCCACCCCACACTCTAACTCACCCTATTACTCTAACTCCACCCCACATTCTAGCCCCACCCCATCACTCTAATGCCACCCTTCACTACAAATCCTGCCATCACTCCAAGGTCACCAATCAATCTAACCCCACCACACATTCTAACTCCACCCCTCACTCTAACCCCACCCCTATCCTATCTCCCCTCCTGACCCCAGCTCTGACTCCAGCCTTAATTACTCACAGTTTATTTTCCCCAAAACACTATAAAATTAAGTTTAAATTAAAATCTCTACTAGATATCATGTTATCTGGTAGAGAGATGGTTCGAACGTGACGCTCACGTTACAGTTTAATTTAGCATCTTTGCAATGGCTATGTTAAACCTTGTGATGAATCTTCGGGCCCCTTCTTCACTTTTTCCTCATCTTTTCATTTTGCTTTGTACTGCTGTGTATCTTATTCTCCGTCTTAATTGTTTTCGCTGTGTCTCCTGGTCTCCTCTTGCACAGAGACAGAAAACAGAAGCTGGTCATGCTGTGGCTCTGTAAGAGTCAGAGGAAGATGGATGATCAGGGTACGCGTGTTTATTTGTGCAGGGCTGAAGTTTGGTGGGGGGGGCAGGGAAGTGTATTATGTATGCAGCGCTCACAATCAGCAACCAAACAAGATTAGGAATTATAGATGAGGAAAGCAAGAGAGCGAGAGAGAGAGAGAGAAAAAGGAAGCTAGGTTTGATTAATCTGGACATGTAGCTCGCTCTTTTGTGTTTGTGTTCTTACATCATTTCCTAAAAAAAAAGCCCCAGCCATGGAAGCCATCAAGCCTTTTTTTTTGTTTTGGAATTTACATTCCTGTGATTAATTTCCATTTCCAGGCTCACTATAATAGCATGCCATTTTACCTGGAGGTAATAACGCTGAATTGAGTTATTCCTTGCCTTACCAAGACAGTTCAAAACTGTATGGAAGACAGATGAGGCCTGGAAATTGAGCGTGTCTGTATTTTTTAACTCTTATATCTTCAGACCAGACTAATTTGTTTGGTGTCTGACGTTGACTTGATTTTAATTTTGCACTACTTATAGCTTTAGCATTTGTAGCCTCATCCAAACTGCGTATATTAAAATAGCCTCCAATTTAGCATGGTGTAAACTGCATGTCTAAACTTACTTCAAAATACATCGAGTTGTTTCTGACCCTTCGTGATGCTGGGATACTGATATTGAAAACCCGTAATTTGGTCAAACGGTAGCACAAATATTTTTGTTAATAGCTTTATGGATGACCATCTGTCTCTCTCTCTCTCTTGCTGTCTATCTGTCTAGAATAAGTCTAAATACTGTATTAGGAAAGAAGCGGGTGTGTGGCAGCTCTTTGATGCTGGATCTTGTGAAATTTGTTCTACATTAAGCCAGTGCTAATCTGATTATGGACCATGATCCATTCAGTCTACTGTAAAAAACCCAAGTGTGACGTGCAGCGCAGTTTTGAACTCGATACTGTGCCGAAACCCGAGAGACGCACTAAAACATTAGGCCCTCTTTGATGTGATATTGTAGCCCATCTGCACTGGAGAGCTGCAGAAAATGGGCTTCAGGAGGATAAGTGTGTGTCTATGTGTGTGTGCATGTGTGTGTATGTGTGCGTGTGTGTGAAATGGGAAGTGTGTTTTGTGCTAAAGCATGACGTGAACATGCTGCTGGGCTTTTTTATCAGAGCGATAAAAACCGGACCCTCCGTCTCTCAGCAGGGAGGGAAGTGAAGAAACGGTCTCCTCCTGCCATCCGAGATCAGGTAATCCTTTTTCTTTTCAGAAATGCACTCGTAGTTGCTCGTATTGCTCTTCATCTGAACCAAATAGCAGTATTTAATGAATAAATAATTATGCTGAGTATCAAGGACACATCTTGGACTTGTAGCATGTGTGTTTGTCATTTTGTTTTTGTATTGTTTCTAACGCATTCTTTATAATCAAGGAGCCGATATTCCAGTGATGGACATGGATTTGCAGATAGACTGACAGACAGACAGACAGACAGCTAGACAGCTGGACGGATAACCAGACAGACAGCTAGATATAGAGGATATACAAGTCTACATGCCCCGGTTAGAATTGCAGGTTTGTGTGATGTAAATAAATAGCAGAAATATTTAATATTTAACTGTTTGTATAAAGTAAGTGTGTACATTCCTTAACTAATACTTTGCTAAAGCACCTTTTGCTTTGCACATCTGGATCTGGGGATTTTTATTCCACTCTTCCTTGCAACAACGCTCCAGATCTATCAAATTGCACACGGTCCTCTTCAAATATTTCCACAGTTTCTTTCATAGGATTTAGATTTGGATTCTGACTTATCCGGTCCAAAAAATGTTGATGTTGTTCTTCTGAAGCCATTTCTGCTTTTAATTGTTGTCGTGCTTTAAAGTAAAATGTTGCTTCATCGTTATCTGCCTAGCAGTGGCCTGCAGGTTTTGTGCCAAAATTTATTTATCTTTAGAACGACCCCTGATTCCATCTACACTTTATTGCCAAAAGTTTTGGGACACCCCTCCAAATCATTAAATTCAGGTGTTGTTTTTCAGGGGTTGAGGAACTCTTAATGCTTCAGCATACCAAGACATTTTGGACAATTTCCTGCTCCCAACTTTGTGGGAACAGTTTGGGGATGACCCCTTCCTGTTCCATCATGACTGCACACCAGTGCACAAAGCAAGGTCCATAAAGACATGGATGAGTGAGTTTGGTGTGGAGGAACTTCACAGAGTCCTGACCTCAACCTGATAGAACACCTTTGGGATGAATTAGAGCGGAGACTGCGAGCCAGACCTTTTTGTCCAACATCAGTGCCTGACCTCACAAATGTGCTTCTAGTGGAATGGTCAAAAATTCCCAGAAACACACTCCTAAACCTTGTGGAAAGCCTTCCCAGAAGAGTTGAAGCCATCTCCATATTACATTCATGTGCATGTAAAGGCAGACGTCCCAGTATTGGAATGGCTCGCAGTCTTCGCTCTAATTCATCCCAAAGATGTTCTGTCAGGTTGAGGTCAGGACTCTGTGCAGGCCAGTCAAGTTCCGCTACACCAAACTCACTCATCCATGTCTTTAAGGACCTTGCTTTGTGCACTGGTGTGCAGTCATGTTGGAACAGGAAGGGGTCATCCCCAAACTGTTCCCACAAAGTGAAATTTGTCCAAAATTGTCCTTTCACTGGAACTAAGGGGCCAAGCCTAATCCCTGAAAAACAACACCTGAATTCAGTGATTTGGAGAGGTGTCCCAAAACTGGCAATATAGTGTATCTTGATTCAGCCCCAGTTCCAGCTAAAGAAAAGCAGCCTTGTAGCATGGTGCTCCCACCACCATGCTTCACCAAGCTATCTTTCAGAATTAAGCTGAAACAATTCCAACTTCAGACATTCTGACACATGGTTTTCGGTTATTGTGTTAAACTAGGATTTTTTTGAGAAAGGGCTTATGACCATCCTACCTCATACCGCACACATTAGGGATATGAGAGATTGTTGTTACATGCATGGAGTGACCAGATATTCCTTCAGCTCCTTCATTGGTGTCATGGTTCTCTTGGCAGCCTCCCTGACAGGGTTTTCAAGACTTGCTCATGTCAGTGTGGTGCCTCATTTCCTCTACTTATTGATGACGGCCTTCACTGTGTTCCATGGCGCATGTAATGTTTAGGAAATGTGTTTGATTGATTTCTGACCTTTCAACAATCCTGTTAGATGAAAGCAAGTAGATGTTGAGAAAATCCTATAGAAACAGCTGTTATTTATGGGTTAATCAGAATCACTTCATGAGTTTGAATGTGATTGGATCATTCTGGAGCACAATCACATGACCCGTTATAAAACACACTTAGGCAACCAGGTTATTGTGAGCTCTTTTCCTTTTTATCCCCGTTCATGAGTTTCTCATAATGATGGCTGGCTTGTATTTACTATCCCTGTCCTGCAGATGGCGCTGTGACTGCATTGGAAATGAACAAAAACCGGGGGCAAAAATCCCCACAACGATGACTTCGTTGTGTCTTGGAAATTAATTGTATAATAAAACTGTGAACTGTTTTAATTTTCATATCTCTTTTGATTTTTATTAATTAATTATTTAAAAAAAAAAACCCATTATTTGTCTTTTGTATATAATTTTAAATAAAAATAGATTATTTTATTAAGGTGCTTTAACAGAGATTATTTTGTTTGATTTTTAGATTTTTTTGTCTAAAAAATGCCAAGAATAAAAATGATAATTATTTTAATATATAAAATATAGAAAGATGAATTGTTCATGTGTAATGTAGATTTTTTTTGGCTGTGTATTTTGGCTTATGATTTGAAAAAAAAAAAAACCCCATAATAATAATAATAATGATAATAATAATAATAATAAAATAATAATAATAAAAATAATAATAATAATAATAGAAGATGAAGAAGGAGAAGAAGAAAGGAAGCTTCTGATCATGCCATGTAAATGAGATCAGATTACATCATGTTCATATTTATATACAGGAAATGTAATTGTTTCTAGTGGCAGTAATTTGATTTCATATTTATATCATTATATTTATTATTATTCCACATGCAAGCTGAAAGCCTGATTTGTGTTCATATCTTTAATATCACGTTGATTTGATCACCCGCTTTACACCTGGGTAATACATTGCTTCTAATATACTTCCATTTTTAATAACAATTGTAATGAATATCAGAGGTCATGTTTAATATCTATAGACAATATTTAATCTGACTTTGAAATATTCCGGCTCACTAAAACGAAGCCTTAAACATTCGCCTGTAAAAACTTATTTAATCTGAGGACGTATGAACTAAATCTGATGAGGTTTATACCGCATGCATGTTTGCTGGCTGTTGGTTCAAACACACACACACACACACACACACACCACACACACACACACACACACAGCTCTTCAATATTGAATTTCAGACTTTAATTAAACACACTGTTCAAATTTCATGAGAGAAACATTAATCTGATGAACCTACTGTTAAAAAAACACTTCTATCTATCTATCTATCTATCTATCTATCTATCTATCTATCTATCTATCTATCTATCTATCTATCTATCTATCTATCTATTAAGATGCCTTCTTATCCATTTTATCTTACTTTATAGTATAATAAGGATCTATTTTATTTAAGGTTATTTAATTTTTTTTTACCAGACGTTTAACACAAACAATTTTAATAAATGTAAAAACAGCTTTTCTAAAAATAATAATAATAATAATTTTATATTGAAATATTTCAACAAACACATTACATGTAGTCAAAATAATTAAATCAGGTGGTGGTTTTAATTCAGATGATTGTTTGCATGTTTCTAAATTCTGATGGAAATTCTGAGGGGGTTTGCAGTCAGAGACTCAACAAAAAATAGCCATAAAAATCAAATAAATATCTATCAATTTTATAAAAGCTAAAATTTTATAAAAGTACTAAAATGAAGAAAAATAAAAAGCTATTTTTATATTTTTTTTTTCTGCTGGTCAACTGATTTGTTGTTAAAAATGATGCTACTGAAATTCTACCTTGCTGCATCTGGATGAACATCTGTAAACAGGATGAAGTGCTGCAAGCTGTATGTAATTTCATTTTCGGTTCAGTCAGTTGCCGGCTTTTCACAACGGAAAGAATATTTAGAAGTGTTTTAGTGTTACTGTAAAATGAGTACTTGAGTGAGAAATAAAAATAAGTAAGACCTATAAATGATTCATTCCTTTTCATGTAGATTTGTTTATTTATCGGGTTCCGAAGTCATTAAATCATCACGTGAATTTTTACATAATTCATTTATTTTCATTAGGTTTTATTCCCATGATGAATTTTTTACACATGATTTTTTTTGCATGATTCATTTATTTTCACACAATATTCTCACAGGCTTTATTTATTTTCTCAAGTTAATTATTTCAGCAATTGATGTCTTTGCTCATGTGATTCTTTTCAATTTTAACTCAAATTAATTGACTAATTTTCACATGATTTCACACGACTCATTCATTTTCACTTGATTCATTTTACGTGAGATTTTCTCACACTTATTTTTGCACCCTGTTGATTATTTCATCAGTCTGTTTATTTTCGCAGTCCCCACATGATTCATTTCGTTTCACATGTGAAGTTTTCTGCAGTTCATCAATTTTTTAAATGAATTTTTCATTGAATTTAAAAACAATTCATTTTTTTTTACACATGATGGTTATGCAATATTTTTTTCCAAATGTTCTATTTATTTATTTATTTATTTATTTATTATAATATATTTTTTGCATTATTTGTTTTTCTTAACAATTTAAGTTTCAAACAAATTTTTTTTATTTAATCTGATTTATATATATATATATATATATATATATATATATATATAGGTGAAAAAAAAAAGAAAGAAAAAAAAATATATATATATATATATAATATATATATATGTATAATATATAATTTTTAAAGAATCATATATATATATGTAAAAGGTTAAAAGATTAATTTCACTCATTTTCAGTACTCACTTTATCCCGGTCAGGGTCCAGATTGATCCAGGAACCCGGGATTACTGGATGTAATGTGTGAATACATCCTAAATGGGACACTAGTCCATCTAGGATATTATTCTTCGTGATTCATGATTTGTTCAAATGATTCATCATTATTTTCACATTGCAGGTGTTTATTCATCACAAAGTATTCATACAACACAACGTCCCATGTGCTCACTCTAATCTCTAATATATACGTGTGCAGTTTCAAGGCATAGTGTTCGAATATCTCATGTTTTTCACATGCATAGCTCTTATAACCGCGTGTGAAATGTATATGATTTAATAAGTATCTGTGAATCTAATAGCCTTCAGTTTAGCGTAGTATAAACTGCATGACTGAATCATCACGCACTCACTGAAAAATGCTTCGTTGTGTTGCTTGCGTCGCTTCCCTTAATGTTTCGTACTCTGTTATCTCAGACAAAAAAGGTTTTTCCTTTTTAAAAGCACATATTTCATCCAGTCAGGTCCGAGGTGTGTTGTGGTTAGAGGTGATTCGGGATAGTTTCATCTGCATATTTAAATTTTATGACGTGAATTAACAATAATTTAGACATACCGATTAACTTTATGGCTGCGTTAGCTTTGGTGCATTTAAATGAACTAAAAACATTCATTACATTCAATGATTTTCCACAAAATTTCTGTTGCACTCTCTGAATGAGTTCCTATAGTTCCTAGAGTTCCTATAATATTTCTACACACGCAATCTGATCCTAGGTTGTGTGCCTGCGAGGATCATCGTTACCATTAACGTCACCTTTTGGTCTTCGATCAAAAAACGTAAAACGAGAAAAAGAAAAAGACGAAATGTTGCTTAATTTTTCATATTTGCCCAACATTTAGAAGCACGCTTGTTCTCCTTGCTGAACATAACATAAACGCCTTTACTCATCGTCTACCACCGAGAGTGTGGGAAAGACCGAACATGCAATCAAGATCTTATTAAAGCTTGTTCTTTAGTGAATTTCTGAACAAATCGAAAAAAAATTGCAGATCTCCACTACGGTCCTCCATCTGCCTTAAACTGTACGTTTTGACGCCAAGCCAACCTCACAATCATTTCAACTAGATTAACATCTGTAACGTGAGCTGTGTTTTCTTACACAACCATTTTATTGTGTGAGTGCTTCGCAAACCCAAACACACCTTTGCAGAAAGAAGTAAACTCTGAGAGTGAAATGTATAGACGCAAAGGTTTCCTTTCACGACCATTCCTCTATTTAATGGATTGTACTGGAGAACTGGATTACCCGGCTCATCTGATTGGATGGAAATTTCATTCAGATTTACCTCAGTTGATTTGGACACGATTTTTCTTATTCAGATCGAAATCTTAGCAATCTATCTGTCCCATACTCTGGCGCCCAAAACTCATAGAAATTAGCACAGACAGTGTGTTTGAGACAAAGACAACTATTTCTGCTGTACTTTTTAAAGTCAGGATGAAGGAAAGGGAAGGGATAATATCTATATTCAGCATCAAGTAGTATGACTGGAAATTTGTCTAAAACCTGTTTACCCTTACCTTGAATAAATGTAGGTTTAAGAAGACGGTATGCTAAGTAAAAGAATCGCTAAGCTAGTTTGCAAAGGAGAAATGAAATTTGACTGACGTATAAGACACAATATAGATAAATATCCTTTTGAGTTTATCTCCGCTAGTCGGAAATACCGTAGATCCTGAAGGAGCCACACTCGCTGGTAGACTGTTAGCTGGCTAGTTTGACCAATCAAATTAGTTGACCCGAACTAACTGCTGTATCAAATAAAGCCTGTACTACATGTCAACTACGACAGTCTCTTGACTTAATTTAGTTTAAGGCTACGTCATTATTATTATTACCAAAATCTATAGCCATTGGCTGCTTTTTTTACCTCAGGTGGAACATGTTTTCATCATTACTGTGGTGTGTTTGCAGGAAATCCCACCATCAACAAAAGAACAAAACATATTTCTAGAAAATAAAAAGAAACACAGAAAAAAAAAAGTCTCCCCGAACAGGAAGGAACTCTTTTTTCGAGTCCAAAGCCAACAAAGTTGAGCTCTCTGATGTTTTCTTTGTAGTTTAACCAAAATCTAATAGCTAATATCGACTCCATCAATGTCAATCATGTGGAAAGATTCCTTTGGAGCACCATGTTATTTCAATTATCCATCGATTATCAATGTAGCATGATTTGTTTTCTTTTATTTTGCCGTCCAAAAGCAGTTCAGGAATTACGTTCATAATTCCCTCATTTATTACGCTAGTTTACAAAAACGTACAGCTGATCCTCATTAGTGAAGAGACTGTTATTGAAAACGGATATGGTTTCATAGTTTAGCTGCTAAGCTAAAAAAAGAAAAGAAAAAAGAAAAGAAAAGGAGAGCGATCTCCGTCTTCTTTTTTCTTCTTCTTTTTTCATCTTCTTCTTTCTCTTAGTAATACGGTTTAATGCTGACGTGTAATATCTGTCATCAGGTCAGGCTTTAATGCTTGCTGTAGCATCTTCATGACAATATGGAACACACACACACACACACACACACACACACACACACATACACATGTCAGCAGCTACTGGTTTGAAGTCAGTATAATTAACAGGCAATTCGATACACTAAAGGCCCGAGAGGTTTTCAGTCCCAAAGACACGGAGGAGATCCATCAGTGGGTGCTAACTGGCCACACACACACACACACACACTTATATGCTACTCTGAGCCATCCTGCCTCAGGCCTGTGGTGTGTGTGGCTGTGTTTAGTTATTAATGGCCAGGTGTGAATAAAAGATGATGGCCTGCACGCAGATAATGAGGTAAAGTGAATTAGGGGATCTTCGGGGGCAAAGGATGGATTATGTGATTCCACAAAGAGGTGAGCTGAGGTAAAAAAAAAAAAATAGATCAAATATTAGATATATATTTTAGAAAGCCAGAATAAAGCTAAAATATCCCAGAGTTCAGTTAGCCTTGTTCGTTTGTTTCTTTAGTACTACGTTACATTCTATTACATTACATTTATTAATTTAGCAGACGTTTTTCATATCAAAGCCATATATCAAGCTGACGACAATGTAAGTAGTGCTACAATACATGGTTTTTGAGTGCTAGCAGAGTAAAGGGCAACAGAGTAGAGGTGTAAGAGCTAGTGTAAGTGTAGATTTTTTCTTTTCTTTTTTCATTTTTTTATTATGACGGGTTCTGAAGATCATTCCACCTCTGAGGGACAGAAGGTTCTGGAAAGAGACATGAGTAGGAACTTCCAGGTGTCTGCTGTAATACACATATATACTTTAGTTATTAATTCCGAGGGGTGTGTAGAGTATAAGTACCAAGGTATAAGGACCCATGATGCACCATGTATTCTGACACCTTTCTATCAGAACCAGCATTAACTTTTTGAGCAACAGTTAGCTCATCTGTTGGATCGGATCACACTGGCCAGCCTTCGCTCCTCACGTGCATCAATGAGTCTTGGCCGCCCATGACCCTGTATCACTGTTCCTTCCTTGGACCACTTTTGATAGATACTGACCACTGCAGACCGGGGACACCCCACAAGAGCTGCAGTTTTGGAGACACTCTGATCCAGTCGTCTAGCCATCACAATTTGGCCCTTTGTCAAACTCGCACAAATCCTTACGCTTGCCCATTTTTCCTGCTTCTAACACATCAACTTTGAGGACAAAATGTTCCCTTGCTGCCTAATATATTCCACCCACTAACAGGTGCCATGATGAAGAGATCATCAGTGTTACTCACTTCACCTGTTGGTGATCATAATGTTGTGCCTAATGAGCAAGGCAGAGGTGATGGTAGTGAAGAAAACCCCCCCTGAGATGATATGAGGAAGAAACCTTGAGAGGAACCTGATTCCATCCTCCTCATCTTGGTGACAACAAAAAGTGTGATCATTTCCCTTCTATAACTGTGTACTATATGGTCAGAAAGAGCAATTATGTAATTATGAACTGTTCACTGATGGAGATTTGAGCACAAATCTCTTCATGGCAATTGAAAAAAGCTAGCATAGCAATGATAATCCTAAGGCATCGTAGCAAAACTGTAAAACATGATTGTAAAACAAGTATTTCTTTAACTTCATTTGTCAGGAGAAGTTTTCGATATTTAACTCAAGATTGACAAGATTATTAAGATTACGCTTTCTAGACTACTTGTGAGTTGAAACAAATAAGCTGAGTTTACTTACGTTTTTAAGGCAGCAGGTGAAGTCATCTCATATATCTTTAGTTTGTCCATCCAAATGTGGGTCATCCTCAGCCGGAGCGAGTGGTTTCCATGTGAACCAGAAGTAGGGCATCAGGATGGATCGGGCAGATCAGGCGAGCAGAAGGGGTCAGGATCACTGGTGTTTGTTAGATAACATCTTGTAGCCTTGAATGCAATCCACTCATGCTGTTTACACCACACACAACTGTATTGCTATCTTCAAGCCTGTAATGTACACCAACTTCAATCCGTTTTAAAGACTAATCCATAATGTTGTTTACTGATATATTTTAGTTATTAGGAATGCGATTTTTGACACAGGAAGTCTTCCTAACATGACTTCCTGTTTGCCTCTGCCCTCACCACAACTCCAACTCCTTTACTCATCAAGGCTCTAATTCTGAGCTGTGTTCTATGTGAGAGTCACATGATAGAATTCCAGTCTCTGATTGGTCAGAGGTAATATTATTTGCTTAGACAGTTATACAGTCGATTTGCATTAAAAAAAATTGTGAAATAAATAAATAAAAACATTTGTTAGACCTGGTATAAAAAATGGCTTCAGGACATGCACGACTTATTTATTTATTTATTTATTTATTTATTTATTTCCTTGCTCAAAATCTGGCTTACTTTACAAAAATCTGTGGTTTGCAAATATTTGGATTGTATATTATTTGTATATAATATTATATAATATAACTTTAATATATTCTTAATAATTAATATATTTAATACTATAATTTAATATATTGTATATAGTGAAATTCTACTTTTTCATGTAATTCTATTCTCAGTCTATTTTTATTCTATTTTCCTTCTCTTTTTATGACTGAGTGTGGTTGTGTATGCAACAAATAAAAATTGAATTGGAATATTACAGTGCAATAAATCGTATTCGTTTTCTTCATTTCAGCCTACAGTTTACATGTTTTCTGGCCCAGAAATTTGCTTGAGCCCTAGCTGGAATTTCCTGGTTCTCCTCTTTTTCCTCCTCAAATGTAACTAATGAGTTTTACCTGAGTTCAACAGAGATAGATAGATAGATAGATAGATAGATAGATAGATAGATAGATAGATAGATAGATAGATAGATAGATAGATAGATAGATAGATAGATAGATAGATAGATAGATAGATACTTTATTCATCCCAATGGGAAATTTATAAATTCCAGCAGTATCCACAAGCATAGATAATAAGGTAATAAATTAAAAAAATCAAAAAATCAAAATATAACAAAATATACTAAATACTAGAATTGAAAGGCACAAGAGGTAATAATAAGGTAATGTGCAAAAACTGTGTGAGAACAGTTTGATTAACAAAGAAATTTAAGCTTTGTAAACATCACCTCACAGGCAGCAAAATTTCACAAACTGCCCCTTTAAATCTTCAAAATGTTAGATGTGTAGACAAGTGAAAATTGCCACAGTATTTGCATTAAACCTGTTTTTAAATCTGGAGAAAAACAAGGAGCTAAACATCTCATTGAAAAGTTTGTACTGATCATGTGACTGTATAGTTAATTACATCGTAAAATTTCAAAGTGTGTCATGTTCCGGTATGCAAATACAGATCATACTAAAAGTGCAGCTACATTTGTGCCTCTTATACTATATTGCCAAAAGTTTTGGGACACCTGCCTTCAAATGCACATGAATGTAGTATGGAGTTGTCCCGCCCTTTGCAGCGATAACAGCTTCAACTCTTCTGGGAAGGCTATTCACAAGGTTTAGGAGTGTGTTTATGGGAATTTTTGATCATTCCTCTAGAAGTGCAGTTGTGTGGTCAGGCACTGATGTTAGATGAGAAGGTTTGGCTCACAGTCTCCGCTCTAATTCATCCCAAAGGTGTTCTATCAGGTTGAGGTCAGGACTCTGTGCAGGCCAGTCAAGTTCCTCCACACCAAACTCACTCATCCATGTCTTTATGGACCTTGCTTTGTGCACTGGTGTGCAGTCATGTTGGAACAGGAAGGGGTCATCCCCAAACTGTTTCCACAAAGATGGGAGCATGAAATTGTCCAAAATGTCTTGGTATGAAGCTGAAGCATTAAGAGTTCCTTTCACTGGAACTAAGTGGCCAAGCCCAACCCCTGAAAAACGACACCTGAATACAATGATTTGGAGGAGTGTCCCAAAACTTTTGGCAATATAGCGTATTTGTCTACAGTCATTTTTGAAAACATGTTACATAAACCAAATTATAATTCCGTATAGAGGGAAAAAAATCTGAATCTTCTTTGAAAATGGAGCTGAAAGCTGATAAAAGGATTCCCACATAGCAGACAGGTCTGGGCCAGATCTGGCATTAAGCCGGCACTGCTGGCTGAGTTCTGGCATGGCAAGTGGTATGTCAACCAGATGCAGACCAGGTCTGGCAGTGACGGCACTGTTTATATGATGGCATGCCAGATGTGGCCCAGTTATGGTTTGGTTTATGTGTTGTGGCCCAGTGCTGAGCTTGTGCTGGCCCATGTTTGGCCCACCTCTGGCAGACCAGATATGGGCCACCAAAGGGCCGTCATTCTTTGTGGTATGTGGGCCGAGTGTAAGTGCATTCTGAGGGCCAGATCTGGGCCAGACCTATTTTCCTATCTGGGTTGCCAGTGTGTCACAGCTAATATAAACATAAACACTCATCTTACTCTTTACTACAGAATATGATTCTTTTTTTTTTTTTTTAAAAAAGAGAAGAAATAATGATTAATTACCATGAATTCACGCTTAGACTTGACATTTTACTTGACATCCGTGAAATCTTTCTAACGCGGTCAGTAAAAGTTCACGAGGTAAAAAAAAAAAAAAGAGAAAGGATCAGGGTGGAATTAGTGAATTAGAGTAGTACATGCTTAGACAGACCCATCAGACATCTTGCCAGATTTTTCAGGTCAAAGTTCATATCTTACTTGTCAAAATAAGTCTGATGATTAGCTTAGAAATGAGCAGAACATTTGTTTCTTGGTCTTAGGCTGGATCCGGGTGTGTGGATGCTAAGTAAGGTTATTCGAACGATGCTGTTAATCATGTTGAAGGTTTATGGGCTTTTTAAAATCTGTTTAATTTCCAGTAGAGTACTATATACAGACAGGTGTCTAAAAAAATTAAAGCATTAGGTGATTACAAGCCTCCAGAACAGCTTTAGTGCACTACTTTGAGTCTCTGGAAGTGTGCTAGAGGATAAACACCAATCTTTTTAAAGATATTCCCTCAGGTGCTGTTTTGATGATGGTCGTGGAGAGCGCTGTTTAAAGACAGGTAAAGATTAAGACCATTTTTGGTACAATTTTGTTGTTTGGTCATGCATTGAGACCAAAGGCAGTCAGTGATAACGTTCTGGCTAAGTATCAGACATTTTTAATTAAAATCCACCAATAGGAGGATGACATAAGGACAGCTACAAATACAGCAGGGGTAATACAGCAGAAGACTTGTTAATGAACAGATAAATATTCTTAACATCTCGAATTGAAAGTGCCAGGAGGAAGCTTGTCTACTGATCAGAAGGTTGTGAGATCAAATCCCAGAACCACCCAGCTGTCACTGCTGGGCCCTTGAGCAAGGTCCTTAACCCTCCACTGCACAGATGTATTGAGAGAAATGTAAATTGCTCTGTATAAGGATGTCAGCCGAATGCTGTACATTTTCTGCACCAGCCAGTAATGTTCTACAGTCATAAGCTATCATTAGATGATCTTCATCATATAATATGCCATTTAAGAGCACTTATAGCATGTCAAACATGTTATAACGAGTAATAGCATGCTATAACATGTCAAGAATGCTAAAGCAGGTAATAACATGTAATGTCATGTTATAACATGTCCAGAATGTTAAAGCATGTAATAGCATGTTATAGTATGTCAGGAATGTTAAAGCATGTAATAGCATGTTATAACGTGTCAAGAATGTTAAAGCAAGTAATCGCATATAATAGTATTTTATAACATGTCAAGAATGTTATAGCATGTCATAGGATGTAATATCATGCTATAGCATGTCAAGAATGTTAAAGCACATCATAGCATGTAATAGCATGTTATAACGTCAAGAATGCTAAAGCATGTAATAGCATGTTATAACATGTCAGGGATGTTAAGGCATGTAATAGCATGCAATAGCATGTTATAACATGTCCAGAATGTTAAAGCATGCAATAGCATATTATAGTATGTCAGGAATGTTAAAGCATGTAATAGCATGTAATAGCATGTTATAACATGTCCAGAATGTTAAAGCATGCAATAGCATGTTATAGTATGTCAGGAATGTTAAAGCATGTAATAGCATGTAATAGCATGTTATAACATTTCCAGAATGTTAAAGCATGCAATAGCATGTTATAGTATGTCAGGAATGTTAAGGCATGTAATAGCATGCAATAGCATGTTATAACATGTCAGGAATGCTAAAGCATGTAATAGCATGTTATAACATGTCCAGAATGTTAAAGCATGTAATAGCATGTTATAACGTGTCAAGAATGTTAAAGCAAGTAATCGCATATAATAGTATTTTATAACATGTCAAGAATGTTATAGCATGTCATAGCATGTAATATCATGTTATAGCATGTCAAGAATGTTAAAGCACGTCATAGCATGTAATAGCATGTTATAACGTCAAGAATGCTAAAGCATGTAATCACATGTAATAGCATGTTATAACATGTCCAGAATGTTAAAGCATGCAATAGCATGTTATAGTAGGTCAGGAATGTTAAAGCATGTAATAGCATGTAATAGCATGTTATAACATGTCCAGAATGTTAAAGCATGCAATAGCATGTTATAGTATGTCAGGAATGTTAAAGCATGTAATAGCATGTAATAGCATGTTATAACATTTCCAGAATGTTAAAGCATGCAATAGCATGTTATAGTATGTCAGGAATGTTAAGGCATGTAATAGCATGCAATAGCATGTTATAACATGTCAGGAATGCTAAAGCATGTAATAGCATGTTATAACATGTCCAGAATGTTAAAGCATGTAATAGCATGTTATAACGTGTCAAGAATGTTAAAGCAAGTAATCGCATATAATAGTATTTTATAACATGTCAAGAATGTTATAGCATGTCATAGCATGTAATATCATGTTATAGCATGTCAAGAATGTTAAAGCACGTCATAGCATGTAATAGCATGTTATAACGTCAAGAATGCTAAAGCATGTAATCACATGTAATAGCATGTTATAACATGTCCAGAATGTTAAAGCATGCAATAGCATGTTATAGTAGGTCAGGAATGTTAAAGCATGTAATAGCATGTAACTGCATGTTATAACATGTCCAGAATGTTAAAGCATGTAATAGCATGTTATAGTATGTCAAGAATGTTAAAGCATGTAATAGCATGTTATAATGTGTCAGGAATTTTAAAGCATGCAATAGCATATTATAACATGTCAAGAAAGTTAAAGCATGTAATAGCATGTCAAGAATGTTAAAGCATGTAATAGCATGTTATAGCAGGCCATTACATGCTACAGCGTGTCAGTGTAGTATGACAGTCTAAAATGTCCCATAGGTGTTCAGATGGATTGATATCTTGTGACAGCGAAGGCAAACTTAATTTTCATAATTTTCATCCCCATTAAACAGTTCACAGTAAGCCCATGTGGCTTGTAGATGGGGGTGGTGCCATTCTGGCAGAGACCACGCCCACCAGGATAGAAATATTTCATGACAGGAAAAAATGTTATTTGCAGATTTGTAATGACTCTTCACACTAAAATGCCCAGTGTGAGCATAGGTTAAGAAATCAGTTAGAGAAAAGTATTAAATTCCTGTGAAGTGAATGATCGAATTAAATTACGCATGTTTATCAGCTCTGATGCTGAGTAACTCAGGTGTCAGTGGGAGTTTAAAAGCTCTGAGCGCTGCCCGTTTGATGTGGTGGACTCTGCCGAAGGCTAGGACTTTTTGAGGTTGGATCACCAGTCACAGGTGTGTCACATCTTTTGTTAGCGTCTCTAAAGATCTCATAATGAAGAAGACAAAGTCAAAGATCTCCGTTTTCGCCTCGAGACCAATATGGCCGCTGTGAATAGCTAATCCCTATGGAGTGTACCCTGCCTGGAGCTACACTCTGACCTGTGTGTGTGTATGTGAGGGAAGTTGAGAGTGAGGGAAAAAGTGTGAGTAGAGAGAGGACAGGAAGAGGGGAGGAAAAGAAAGCAGGACCAAGTGTGAAAGAAGGTGAAAGCAGAAAGATACAGAAAAGATCGAACAATTAGAAAGAGAAAGGGAGAGAGAGCAAGAGAGACGGAGAAAAAAGGGAAAAAGAGGTAGAGTATGAGAGATAAGAAAGTGATGAAGAAATGATGGAGAAGGTGTAAGACAGAGAGGAAGGAAGAGGAAGTATATAGAAAGAGAAGGATGAGAAGTAAAGCCTGAGATAGAAGGAGAAAAAGATGAAGAATGGCAGAAAGTCAGAAGGAGAAAGAAATGAGGAAAAGAGAAAGATTTAAGTAGATAGAAGGAGAAAGAAAGAATGCGGATGTATGATTGGAAGAAAAAGAGGGGAGAAAATCTGAAAGAGAAAGTGAATGGAAGAAATATTATTAATGAGGAAAGCTAATTATTATAATTATAATTGTGTGTGTGTGTGTATACACTTTAGCCATGAGAGCAAAGTGGCCACCATGAGTAGCTAATTCCTATGGAATGAACCATGCCTTGAAGCCACACACTGACCTCTGTGTGTGTGTGTGTGTGTGTGTGTGTGTGTGGGAGTTGGGTCAAAAAAACATCATCCTTGTATTATCTCTCTTGTCAACCAGTAGAGTTCGGTGATGAATGGACAAATAATTCACGTCCTAAGGCGAAACTCATCCACCCCTGACAAGCCAATGTTAAAGACACTAAACTTTTAGAAAACAAATCATTCATTTAAAAAAAATATTACAAATTTCCTTATCTAACCAAAGCATAGATAATTCTTCTGCATGAAGATCTATATACGTTATGTATGTCTTGACCTATTATATTTGAGGTTAAAGGTGGATTTAGTGGA
Organism: Hemibagrus wyckioides; assembly: GCF_019097595.1. Classification (NCBI taxonomy): domain Eukaryota; kingdom Metazoa; phylum Chordata; class Actinopteri; order Siluriformes; family Bagridae; genus Hemibagrus; species Hemibagrus wyckioides. The sequence continues at coordinate 6,011,961 of NC_080732.1, read as the reverse complement.
TATTTTAGTCAAAAAAGGAGTGTCGCAAAAATTGTTGCTAGGCAACTAGGTAATATAAGACGATATAAGAAGACGTCTCTTGTTTGTCATAAAATGAGACAAACAAGCAATATGGTGTGGTTATTCTGAATATTGGGCATAGACGTGATTTTTTTAAAAAATTAGCATTGATATTTCTTGTATTTCAGAAACAATATGGCCAGATGTTTTGTTTACTTTTACTCTGCTAGCGAACAACAGATCCCAAAGAAGCTACACTAGTCCATTATCTGGCTAGCTTGCTGCCTGTTGCACCCAGAGTAATGTATACATTCCTGTTAAATTGTCTTGGCTTGTTTCTTTTCATCTTCATATTGTTACGTTACACTTGTGAAAGGTGTATCATTTGACATGTCCGCTGATGACATCGCTAAGTCTTCTATAGTAACGGTTTCAGTAATGCTTACTAACTACATTTACCTGGTCAAGTGAGTGTCCAAACAGTGAAACATAGTGTCCCAGTGCGGTTATATGGAATATAAACACTCTTGGAACATGGCTCATCCAATCACATTAGCAGAACGGCTCTAAATGTTGTAGGATTTTGATTAACAGAGCTGATATTTCTGTTCTATAGACAATGCAAAGGCACAGTGACATTAAAAACATGACGACCCTATCAGGAATGTCCACATTTACCTCAGATGTGCTAATAAATGCCTAGAAAAATAATTAGTTTGACTTCAAAATACTGTAATTACACCTAGCAACAACTGCTAGCTGAGTTTAGCTGGATAACTTGGTTTAGCTTGATAGCTTGATTGCTACATAAAAAAATGTCAACGTGGAACAAATGTCATGAAGCTTCCAAAGCCAGGAATCTCACAAACCCTGTCAATTTATATCAAATACAGACATAAACACGGTAAACACGGTTCATTTCAGTGCTGAATAAAGTGCTCTTTTCAAAATATTCGCTGAAAAAAGTGTAAGCATTTAATAAGTGATGAAACTAAAGCCGTTCTTGCTCGTGGATTTCTGTCGAGAGTGTGTGTTAACAGTAGCTGTAATGTGAGTGCGTGTGTGTATGACCTCCTCTCTGACCGCGACCCTCGAGGGATGGACAGATCAAAGGTGCTGTGCGAATGAATGAGTGGAGCGAGGGGGAGTCTGTTTACACGAGCGATGGAGCAGAGAGAGACAAACTGCCCCGAAAAGGTCCGCTAATGGACGGATAACACGGAGACATAGAGAAAGAACACGCATGACAGAGAGATGAAAAAAGAGGGAAAAAGAGAGTGATGGAGAAGGGAATATATAGATATATAAATATCTAGAGAAGGAATAGATGTAGATAGATAAGAGAGAAACTGATGCCTGGATGACTACAAAGAAAGAAGGAAAACTTGAGAGACAGAATAAAAGAGAGCAAAGAGAACAGAAATGAAATTAGTGTTAATCCCCAAGTAAAAAACTTGACGGAGCGACTGTTTCTCTTTCTCTCTGTTCATTTGATCTGGCTGCTCTGTCGCTCGGGATTGTGGGAGGAAAGTGAGGGGGTGCGATAAGAACAACCTTCGACCTCTTCACTCTGATTGGACCTGATCCGTCTCTCCATCTTCCATCTCTCTCTCTTATTAACCCTCTCTCTTATTTCTTTCTCATATTTTCATTTATTACTCCTTCTCTCTCTCTCTCTCTCTCTCTGTCTCTCTCCTTTCATTCTGAATGATCACTGGAAACGTTTCTGACAGGAAATGCACTACAATTACGCATAAATTTAGTGTCATGTGACTGGATTGTCATTGTGTGCATTAGCTACAGAACAGCCGGGAAAGTGAGTTCTCCTGACGCCAATGTGCCAAAAGTAAGTATTTCTTGGTCAGGCAAAACCAAAGCAAGAGCAGTTTGTTGCAGGAAATGATGTCATCATGTCAGACGAACAGTCTCATTTTATTGTTATGACTGTGTCGGTTCTTTACGGACTGTAATAGCTGGCACTTTTCCATGCTTTAAGAGCAAAATATAGGAAATAATTGTCTTTACGGTAGTGTTACTCTGCTTCGTGTCAGGCCACATCATAATCCTACATCACTTATTATTTACCCATTATCCTGTTGTGGTTCATTTCGTTGTTTGTGCAGCATGTGAAGGATGTGAAAGCTCAGCAGTGAGTAAATGTATAATAGATGTGTATATTATCAGGCTCAGAGTTCAGTGTATATGTAGTGTATGTAGTGGATAGGAAAAGGCAGAATCCTGTGGAGAAAAGGCAGCAATTACACATGTAATGTAAAGACCATGGATATACTGAATAAATGATAACTGACAAATATTGGATAAAAAGTCCATCTGTTAATCTGTCAGTGTTTTATTTGTCAGTGAAGCTCTATGACTTAGGTAGAGAAGAAACTCTTATATAGGAAGAGAAATAGGATCAGGTCAGAATAATCAGTGTAGGTTTTTTTTTCATGTCGTTACTTACTGATTTTCCCTATAATAATGCATTTTTTAAAAATGTATGCTAGTTCCTGTTATCACAGCCGCAAATGACAATTCTCTCACTGGTGTCTCTTAATGTTAATAAGAGTTTCGTTACGAAGAAAGTCAAATTACAGCTTTGTTTCTGACCGTTGCAGCTCTGAAACATTGTTGATGTAGTGACCACTTCTGTCAGATTTACCATGGATGGTGTCGGCTCTTTACAAAAGTCATAGATAAAAACGCTTCTTAAAATTTCCTCAAAAAGATAAATTGTGTTAGTTATAACATACGTTATCAGAGAAACTAACTTGTTTTGCAAATGGTCCACAAACTGAACATGTAATTCTTTAAATTATTTACGTTTCAGACCATTAGGTCAAATTTTCAAACTCAAGTTTTATTTTTCACACACATACACAGGATGACATGCCTGTAGTTAAATCCAGTTCACTTTAGATCACACTGCACTACCAAGTTATTGATCAAGTCCTTCTTTAATCATTCCATCTTCTTCTAGAACATATTGTTCAGTAGCTACTACAAATGATTCAGTAGCTACAGAGAAACTAACCGAAAAGGTAAGTAGCTCTCTGACCCTTTAACGTATCTGTTGTGTTTAAAGAGTTATCATCTTGTCTAGGTAAGTTCTATGGGTTTAGGAAACTGATAGTGAATCTGCATTTTCATTCATCATTCTTCTACGTATCAATTTACTCAAATAATCCCCGTAACACTGACCGGAGCTGGCGACGACACGTAGACGTCAATACGATTTCACCCTGAAATTGATGGAGGTCAGTGAATCAATCTTTGAAAGTTCAAAGGTGAACATTGACATGTGTCAGAGCTTTCAAATGCAAAAACGTTCCGTCTTGATGATAAACAATGACGAGACAACTGTGATTTAACGTGTAGTAGGTGTGTTTCTGGAAGGAAGACATCGAGGTAGGTGGTATTTTGGGGTAAAGTCTGCCTTTGGATTTAAACGTTTTTAAATATAATTATGTTTAGGACCACTGCATGCTCCTGAACCCTGGAAAAAAAAAGCATTTTCATGTCATGTAGGCGTTAGCTGGTGTTACTGGTCTTGCAGGCGCCGCCCTGTTCCCTGTCTCCGTGTAAGTGATAATATATGGACGAAAGAGTTGCTGAGAAATGTGTTCCTGCTCCTTGTGGATTCATTTGCGCTGACCCAGAATGCAATATTTTCTTAACACCGGCAGCATGCAGCTTTGAAGTTTTCTGCTTATGCAAACATGGCGTGTGCTGCTGGACCAAATTAATCACCGTGAAAGCCATGAAAGCATGAGCTCATAAATCGCCACTACTTTTTTCTGTTTTGTTTGGCGGTTTTTTTGGCCCTGAGCAGCAGCTCCTCATTTACTACTGGACACACATTCTGAATTAATACATTTTTTTAATAAATAAAAATGGCAATGGATTTAATATCCATTAAAATACTGTTTTGATGAGGACAGTGCCAAAAGTTATGGTTTTTATATTAATAACTTATTAAGGCAGGATGGTGATGGAAGGAGTGTTTATAGGTGCTATAACAGAATTGATAATTAGAACTAAATGATCATATATTACATGAAACTTTAAACTGAGAGAAATATGAAATGCCATTTTTTTTATTAAATGAGAAAAAAACAATTCAGGATGTGCTTTTTTGTGTGGAAACTCTACGCATCAAGCCACATCACAGCACCCAATTTATTGTTATTATTACGTCCTGTAATGATTATTCCATCATTTTTTTAAAGCAAGCATATTACATTAACTTTACATATTGTGTCTTTAAAATGATAATAACTTGCTATAATAAGGCAGATATGTCTATAATCAGTCTTATATTACATTGGTATATTTTGTGTATTTTAGTGTATTTTTTCTGCAGTTGTAACCTAATTCCTCTGAGTATAATACATTACAGCCATGAATCCTAATTTACATTTAACATAAATTATTTGGAGCCCTGTGGAAAGCCAAGCGCTGAGGGGGTGCCAAAAAAATGGCATTTCATATTTCTCTCAGTTTAAAGTTTCATGTAATATATGATCATTTAGTTCTCATTATCACTTCTGTTATAGTAGCTATAAACACTCCTTCCATCACCATCCTGCCTTAATAAGTTATTAATATAAAAACCATAACTTTTGGCACTGTCCTCATCAAAACAGTATTTTAATGGATATTAAATCCATTGCCATTTTTATTTATTAAAAAAATGTATTAATTCAGAATGTGTGTCCAGTAGTAAATGAGGAGCTGCTGCTCAGGGCCAAAAAAAAACCCCCAAACAAAACAGAAAAAAGTAGTGGCGATTTATGAGCTCGTGCTTTCATGGCTTTCACACATCGGTTAAAACTCTGTAGCAGTTAATTAGTAAACTCAAGTAGTGAGATGTATAATAGGAAAGTATAATATGAAAGATTGTGACTAAAAATTTGGTAAATTTGTTGTGACACCAACATGGTCTCATACATTATGACATTTCACACATCTTTTGGAAAAGCTTCGAGAATTCCGATTAGGATTAGAGACGGGGTTTGGGAATGTTTGTATGAAAATGAAGACTTGTCAGAATTTCTCACAAAATCAAACTATTCACATAACCCTTTTTACATTTACACCAGTGGAATAGAAATCAGACATTTTCATTTAGTATAAATAAAAGAATTAATTTATTGCAGCAAGTTAGTTGGCCTTTGGAAAAAGTTAAAAAAATTAAAAAATATCCATTTGATATCATAACTGAGATGGAATTGATCATATCCTTTAATCCATCTCAATATGGTGACTCCTCAGAAAGAAACCACAGGAACAGAAAAAGCAGCCTCAAACTCTGGCATGTCATTAGACGTAACACACACTTCCTAAACTCACCGATGTGCGACTGCTCTTCCCAGAACCGGCCCTCCCCCTCTGACTCCCATTCCCCACTCTCCTTCCTCTGCAACTCCTTATAGTTCCACTTAAGGAAACCAATTTAGACAAATTCACTAAAATCAATGGCTCACTGTTGGGCGCCCATTGATGTAGAACTGCGCCGAATGAACTTTCCCATGACCACAAACACACTGCACACCTGTTCCCCAGGTAGCCGAACACCTGAAATTTCAGCAAAGGCCCCCGCTATTGAGGAACTGGCATGATAAGGCGGAAATCCGATAATGGAAGCGGATGCCTGACATAAATTTGCCAAAACGGCTTCTGTAGGAAACAAGGAATTTATCCACACAGTCGCAAGAGGGAAGCCATTGTGGTAAAGTCCAAAAGTCTGAGTGCACTATCAGGAACTGTTTCACTTCCTCAGTTATCAAAGGCTAATCCGCCATTCTCCTCAGATGATCCTCATTATTAAAGAATCCGTTTTATAAATTGGCGAGAGGTCTTTTGTATTTTAAGTTGTTTGGTTTCAAACTGTATTTCATTTGAAAACTAACACATCACCACTTAACACACAATGCTCATTGTTCTCTTAAAGTAAGGGCTAAGCCACATCAGCATTTCTGTGAGGCTCTGAAGAGCCATAATGCAAGGATGGGCATTTTTTAATGTACAGCCTGAATAGTAACTTGATTATTGATTATTCTCAATCAATTCTTAAATGACTTAAGGATTTTTTTAAAATTTTAACTTTTTTTTTTTTACCTCATTATTATGTTATTTTAATGTATCTTTCGTGGAATCACAACTGTATAATAAGTTTGTAATATTAACTCACAATCATGAGGTCACACTTGTCTAATATTAAATATTAACTCAATCACGAGGTAAAAAGTCACAATAATCTAATGTAAATATGTTATACAATATTAGCTTGTCACTGTGAGGTTAAAAAGTTCACTCACAATTGTGAGGTAAAAAGTTGCACTTGTGTAATATTAACTTGTAAGTGTGAGGTAAAAAGTTTCAAGTACATAATCAACAATTGTGAGGTAAAATCTTGCAATTATATAATATTCACTCATAATTGTGAGCTACAATGTTGCAATTATATAATATTAACTTATATTTGTGAGGTAAAATGTTGCAATCATATAATATTAGCTTAAAATTGTGAGGTAAAATGTTGCACTTATATAATATTTCACTCATGATTGTGGGGTAAAATGTTGCAATTATATAATAGTAATTTACATTTGTGAGGTAAAAGATGTAATTATATAATATTCACTCACAATTTTGAGGTAAAAAGTTACAATTATATAATAGTAACTTACATTTGTGCGGTTAAATTTTGCAATTATATAATATTTACTCACAATTGTGGGGTAAAATGTTGTAATTCTATAATAGTAAGTCACATTTGTGAGGTAAAAAGTTGCAATTATATAATATTCACATAATTGTGAGGTAAAATGTTGCAATTATATGATAGTAACTTACATTTGTGAGGTAAAATGTTGCAATTATATAATCATTTGTGAGGTAAAAAGTTGCAATTATATAATCACTTGCAATTGTGAGGTAAAAAGTTGCAATTGTGTGATATTAATTTGCAATTATGTGGTAAAAAGTCGAGTCAAGAGTTGTGTTTGTCCCAGCGACTGAGTTTGACACCTATAGCTTGAAGCTGTCTTGCAAATATAAATACATAAATGTACACAATGTCCCATTTACCTCAAATGTATTCGAGTTTTATTTCTGAAGTTCTTTTTCTTAAGACTAACAAACAAGTAAAGCTTGTAGCTGCCAATTTACTATCGTGCAAAGTGCATTGTTTGACCCAGGAAAACCATTTGTACATAAAAGGTTTCATAAAATGCAAGTGAATGTCTTTATGAATAAAACAAACGTACAAATTAAATTAGAATTGTATAATCATGTACATTTTCTCCTGCACCGCTGCTTCTGTTTTTAGCTCTGTGACATCGTTTTGTTCATGTTTTTTTAAATGAATTACTGTCATACAGTCAAAAACCATATAAGTGAGTCTGTTTGAAACGCTGAACAATTCACCGAGGCATTTTAAGGCGAGTATGTAACGACTTAGGCATGCAATGCTATAATGGAGGCTATAATCTTGTTAGCTATGTTAGCTTTGTAACTCCAGTACAATGGTAAAGAAGCAAACACGCATTGGGCTTCAAAGAAACATTTGTGCATTTCATTTTTGGTTGAAACGATGACTAACATCGAATATTGGAGGCGGTTAGTGAATTCCTCTATGCTTTATGCATTATTGTAATTTGATAAGAACAAATTGTCTCAGACTTTTATTCACGAACAACATCTTTGGTTACTATTAGCATTAAAACAGTTCTCCTGAAAAAAAAAAATTGTAGAAATGACAAGATTTGAGTATAAAAACAAAACAAAAACAAAGCTAAGGTTAATCTCAGTATCAGATATCTGACACGGAAAAATTTTAGATGAATTTAATGCTTTTTTGTAGCTCTCGGTATACAGTTACGTATTATTTATGATGTATAGTGAGGTTTTCTATTTATATTATTGTAAGGTTTATATTATTATAAGCTCTCTGTTCACTTTCTTTTTAATAAATATAGATGGAACTAATTTTGTAGTGTTTGGAATGGGAATGATAATGAGGAAAGATGATGAAGGCTCTCACAGAGAAAATACACTTCCTGCTTTAAATCTTGAAAGTTCCGCTGATATGGTTTACATCACCTTCATGCTGTCTTCAGTGGAAACAAAACAGGCTACTTGAAAATATAATCCTAAATGTGGCAAAAACCCGGGTTCGGATAGAAAAGAAGAAATCTGCTCGTGCTGTGTTAATTTATAGCTTTCTTGAATGCTAGAGTTATCAAAGAAAAGCCATTTTATTACAGACACCACCCTGAGACACGAAACACATAAATAACACAGGAAAAACTTACATTTATGCTAGTGATTTATTATCATTCATTTAATTACTTCTAACTAAGTAGGTCCTATAACCAACATCAATGCTGTTTATTAAGTATAGTATTATATACAAAAAACTCTGTAGTTCAATTATTTATATTAAACACTATTTTTATATAATTAATCTATACATCATGTGCTTATATTATATATGTGTATATTTACTTATACCTACTATATACATTTAATTAATTATTGACATATTTCTATTTAATTATATGTTCTATATTTTATGCACTTAATGTTAAAAAGTCATAGATGAAACTGTGTTTTTCAGCCTAAATAAAAATCCTCTACAGAGATTATTTTCTACTTTTAATTTTTTCGTTGTTGTTTTTTAAGCATTTCTTTTATTTACATTATTTTTGTTTTAATTTTTATTTGTTATTTTTTCTAACATGATATAACATTTATATGACTATAATTATGCAGACTAGATAATTATTATTACACTATATGTCTTCCTCAATATATATATATATATATATATATATATATATATATATATACATAAACAAAAAAACAAGAGTAGTGTAATCTTAAACTCATCAACATGGAAATATGTGCTATATATTAGTTGCATTTTCACTTTTTATTTTCTTAAAATGTTCTTTATATTCTTTTACAATGCGCGTGTGTGTGTGTGTGTGTTTTGTTGCTTTAGAAACGCCTACCGAAAGGTCTCATATTTTCTCTCGGGCCCCTATCTTTTTGGGTCATACATCATCTAACCCCTCCTGAGGGTGCATAATACACACACACACACACACACACACACACACACACACACACACCCACACACACACCCACACACACACGCACACACACACACACACACACACACACAGTCATATAGTCTTTGATGTTGACAGGATGTTAAAGCACTATTAGTAGACACAGAGGATCTTATGGACGACTTTTATGGACTCTTCTCCCATTTGTTATTGTAACCACTGAAAACACAACACGCTTGCTGAGTAAATTATGATTTGAAAAGGCTTTTTTCTTCATGATCACTCCTCCAGATTTCAACCACACTAGTGAGTTATTACAGACGAACAGCTGCTTGGGGAATCATCATTCATAAGAAAAAAACATAAACAAATAAAGAAAAAAAAAAGGAAAAGAAAAGATATCTAGATGTCTAGAATTTTTAACTCTTTCCTTTTACTTCGGAACAAGATGACCTATTTTATTAGTGAAATTAAGCTACAGTATATTACTTTAACTGCATGATCGGTTATAAATTAGTATTGAAAAGGTCACTACTCAGCCCACACTCTGTGAGAGAGAGAGAGGAGTAGCTTTGACTAGTGGCAGCCTTAACCACTCCTCTTTATAATGAATTCATTCAACCCCCCCTCCATTTTATGATTTTTCCCCCTGTTATAGTTATAGTTATGCACTTATTGATCGATTTGTCTCAGCATGAAAATAAGTCAAGTCCGCTGACATGTCTTACCCTGTTTGTTTCAAAAGAAAATACACTGACATAAAAAATTGAATCAAAACCCTCACACTTGCTCATGGGCACATTAAGACGCCATCACATGACTTCTTCAGTAGCACACACATCCACACACACACACACACGCACACACACACACACACACAGAAGGAGACTGAATGGCATCACTGGATCCATAGAGCTCTTTAAAGAGAGAGAGATCGACAGGAAGAGAGAGGGAGAGAGACAGAGTGAGAGAAAGGTCTTATTAGATCTTGTGCTCTTGCTGAGTGGCCATCAGGGCATAGTGTCTGGGTGAAAGGCTAATCTTGCTCTCTCTCTCTCTCTCTCTGTATCTCTGTATCTCTCTCTCTCTCTCTTTCTCTCTCTCACTCTCTTGAAGTGATTCTGCAGATCAATACTTCTCAGGGTGTGCTCTTTAAATTTCCTCTTCAACACACTAGCACATGAATCACACTTCCAGTCAGGAAACATGTAAAGAACATAGAAACTAAAGTTCACATCAGTGTTCCTTATTGGCTCGGTGTGTCTTTATGAGTACTAGCTAACGTGAGCTAACCTGACAGGATTTCTGAAAGGATTTTTATGTCAGTATCAAACATGAGGATTATTTAACAGACTGTTCACAGATGTTCATAACGTAGGTGGCTAATCTGACAGGACTGCTGATACATTTTCTGAGAAACATCTCTGCTAATACAAATCTAGATAACTATCCTAAGATAAGCTGTTATTTTTACTCATAAATGTTGACAATCAAGTAGTATCTAGATGTATTTAAGTAACTTGACAGGAATTGTGCAAATTGTTTTTAAGACAGATCAGTATCTACACCGATCAGGCATAACATTATGAGCAGTGACAAGAGAAGTGAATAAGACTGATTATCTCCTCATCATGGCTCCTGTTAGTGGGTGGGATATATTACGCAGCAAGTGAACATTTTGTCCTCAAAGTTGATGTGTTAGAAGCAGGAAAAATGGACAACTGTAAGGATTTGAGCGAGTTTGACAAGGGCCAAATTGTGATGGCTAGACCACTGGATCAGAGCATCTCCAAAACTGCAGCTCTTGTGGGGTGTTCCCGGTCTGCAGTGGTCAGTATCTGTCAAAAGTGGTTCAAAAAAGGAACAGTGGTGAACCAGCGACAGGGTCATGGGCGGCCAAGGCTCACTGATGCATGTGGAGAGCGAAGACTGGCCCATGTGATCGATCCAACAGACGAGCTACTGTTGCTCAAATTGCTGAAGAAGTTAATGCTGGTTCTGATAGAAAGGTGTCAGAATACACAGTGCATCGAAGTTTGTTGCATATGGGGCTACATAGCCACAGACCAGTCAGGGTGCCCATACTGAGCCCAGTGCACCGCCGAAAGGGCCAGCAATGGGCATGTGAGCATTAGAACTGGAACATGGAGTAATGGAAGAAGGTAGCCTGGTCTGATGAATTATGTTTTCTTTTACGTCATGTGGAGGCCGGATGCGTGTGCGTCTCTTACCTGCAGAACACATGGCACCAGGATGCACTATGGGAAGAAGGCAAGCCGGCAGAGGCAGTATCACACTCTGGGCAATGTTTTGCGGGGAAACAGAAGAAGGCAGTATCACACTCTGGGCAATGTTTTGCGGGGAAACCTTGGGTCCTGCCATTCATGTGGATGTTACTTTGACACATACCACCTACCTAAGCTTTGTTGCAGACCATGTACAGCCTTTCATGTAAAACAGTATTCCATGATGGCTGTGGCCTCTTTCAGCACCGTGCCACAAAGCAAAAATGGTTCAGAAATGGTTTGATGAGCACAACAACGATTTTGAGTTTGGCCTCCAAATTCCCCAGATCTCAATCCAATCAAGCATCTGTGGGATGTGCTGGACAAACAAGTCTGATCCATGGAGGCCCCACCTCGCAAATTACACGACTTAAAGGATCTGCTGCTAACATCTTGGTGCCAGATACCACAGCAGACCTTTAGAGATCTAGTGGAGTCCATGCCTCAATGGGTCAGGGCTGTTTTGGCAGCAAAAGGGGGACCAACACAATATTAGGCAGGTAGTCATAATGTTATGGCTGATATTCATTCTTAGCTGTGTGAAAACTGCTAGTCCTTTTCTTACATTACATTCTGAACTTTGGAAAAATACTTTGCTAAGCTTTATTTTTTCAGTAGTTTGCAATGCTTTTGAAAGAAAAAAATGATAATCATAAACTTCAGCATTCTCTTAGGCTAATCAGTAGATCATTTAAATTCCAATCCATTATAACATGCAGTGAAATGTTTCTAATGGAGAAAAATATCAGTGTGTTGTTTGAGTGTTTGATAAAGAATGAAATTCTTTTCTTGCTAGTGTACTTGGTATTGAGAACAGTGTGAGTGAATAACCAGATGCTGTCACAGTAGACCAACATCGTTTTGTACTATTTCATTGTTTTGGGATTTGTGTGTGGGAGTTGTAAGGAGGGCTGGTGGGATTTTGGTGGAGACAGAGCTACAAATCAAAGCCTTTAAGACCAGCCGTCTGTACGTATTCGCTTTCTAGGGTGGAAGTGTGTGAAGCGGAAACTCTTGTGTAAGTTCAACACACAGTTTCCCACTGCTCCAAGTAATGCAGGAAACTGTAAAAGTTCTCTGCTCTAGATCAGATACTTGTGTTTGTCTTTCCTGTTATTGTGTTTCTTTATTTATTATACGCTATATGGGCAAAAGTCTGTAGACACCGGACCATCCCAACTGTATGTAGTTCTTCCCCAAACTGTTTCACAAAATTGGAAGCACACAGTTGTACAGGATCTCTATTTACTGTAGCGTACATACTTCCCTTTAATGGAACTAAGAGACCCAAACCTGTTCCAGCATGATAATGCCTCTGTGCACAAAGCAAGGTACATGAAGACATGGTTTGCCAAAGGTGGAGTGGAAGAACTGAAGTTTGAGAAGCATCACAGGATTCGTCACCCAAAATGTTTTCCTTGTGACTATCCTCCAAGCACTCTGCTTTCAGAAACATAGCCAATTGAGTACTCTAAATTTTCCTCTTAGATATAAGTGAGTGTATTGATATTCTTTGATGGACGTTGCAAATAGTGTTCCCAGGACCTACTACATCTTGGCCCCTTTAAACACTGCATTATACCTTCATATAATACATTACTATCTCGTTCCACAATTACGAATAAATAAAATACAAAAAAAAAAGTTTTCATTGCCTGAACTCACTAATGCTCTTGTAGCTGAATGACCAGGCTCTAACATCTAGCAGAAAGCCTTCCTAGAAAAGTGAAGGGATGTTCAAAAGATGTGATGATCTGATGTCTGCATACTTTTGGTCATATAGTGTCAGCCAGTGGGTGTGTGAAATGACACGGTGAAATGAGGTAAGAGACAAGATTGAGTGCTTTGGGCTAATCCAATTATCATATTCGGTGTCCATAAAGCTCAGAACTGTATCATACAATTGACAAGATTTTACACCTAAGCAAACAAACAGTAAGCAGAACACCCATTAATGAACTGAACTAACTAGCACAAACCTGGTGGACACAATCAGGTAACAAACCAACGACTGAACAGGGATGGAGTAGAAAAGAAGCAAAACCAATTACATGGCACACGGGAAACATGACACAGAGGTGGACTCTGACTCTGATTTAACTTGCAAGCTAGAATTAGGTAGTTAGCAGGTCACCTCTGTCATGTCTGTTTTAAAATCTGTGCTGTCTGTATTTAATCTTAAAACAGTGTGTGAGGAATGATGCAGCCAAAACCTAAAGAAGGATTTATTTCCTAGGTCCATTTCACATGTTTTCCTTGTGACCATGTGACTTTCCTCCAAGAACTCTGGTTTCAAAAACATGGCCAGTTGAGTACTCTAAATTTTCCTCTTAGATATAAGTGTGTGTGCTGATATCCTTTGATGGACCATTTTCCATCCACTGTATTCCCAGGATGGGCCCAGGAATTGAATTTACGAATGAATGAATGAACAAACTAATAAATTAATTAAATACACGTTAAATGTATAAAATGTACTTGTTTATACAAAGCGGCTAGTTCGGTGCTTGGCCCCCTTAATTACTGCATTATGCCTTAAGATAATGCGTTATACCTCATTCCACGATTTAGATAAATAAATAAAATAAAAATAGGTTTCATTGCCTGAACTCACTAATGCTCTTGTAGCTGAATGAACAAAATCCTCACAGCCTCTCTCTAACATCTAGAGGAAAGCCTTCCCCGTAAAGTGAAGGTGAAGGGGATGTTTTTTTGTGAAGGTTAAAGTGAAGGTCATTATTTTTTTAAAATAGTTGTTATCATGGGATGTTTTTAAGAATACATCTAGAATAAATAAAATGAAAAATTTAAGCAGCTTGATAAAAGCGAAACAAGTGTATGATGGTAATATTTAGAGTTTTTTAAAAAATAAATAAAAAATCCTAAATTTTATAAATAAATTTAAATGATTTCTAAAAAAAAAAAGACAAAATTTAGATTTAGAGCTTTAGATAATTTGAAAATGTTTTATAAATAAATAAACACAAAATGTTATGCAATTGCTTTAAATTCCGAACTGACTTCTTGTGAGCTTTATATATATATATATATATATATTTATGTTTTACTTTTTTGTTTTAACGTTCACATTTTGATAGTTCTATACCTCCAAATAAATTAAAGGCATTTAATTACAACGCATGACCTGCACTTTCTCAGTCATCTGCTCACTGCTTTCTAAATATCTGCGTCATTATCCACCGGTATCAGTCGACCACAAACAGAAAGAGATCGGAAATCCCTTTTTTGTCATCCTGCTCAAACTGTGATTAGACGCTGCAGAATGACAGCCCTTGATTCGAGCTGGTTAGTAGGATGATTTGTTTAATTACATAAAAGCAGATTTTTTCGGTATATTCGGGGTTTAATTAGCTCCAGCGTGTGGTGTGTGTGATGGCTCAGCCTTTGGCCTGATTACTGTGAATGTTGAGTATTTCCTGTCTGTAAGTTCACATATGGATCGAGTAAGAACTACTGTTTCTCTCCTTTTTTTCTTTCATTTACTTTTCAAAAAACTGAAAAACTTTCCATACACTACGTAACTTGTTTCCTCTTCATTTTTAACTCATGTAAATCTTCGTATCCTTATACTAGTACTGATATATACTTTTAAAAAGCCTGGATGTAGTGTTTTCTTTCTCCGTTTTTTAGATAAATATTACAGATGTGTTTTGTTATGTTAAGGAGTGCAAGTTATTACGGTCTCACATAAATATGTAAAATATATAGCAGCACTTTGCCGCTTTATGTTTATATATCATCCCTACTTTCTTTTTCATGGCGTATCGTCTAGGGCAGGAAGTGTAAGTGATACAAGCATTTACCCTAATGGCTAATCTTAAAGGAGCCAAAAGGTGATTTAGAAAGCTAATGGCAGATTAATACAGCATGTGTCTGATAAAATCGTCTTTGGTTTTTGATTACAAGACCAATAAAACTGTTGGAAAAGCAGGGAAATGTCTTATATATGAGTGAATACTGCCAAGAGTAAATTTTGTTTTATTTTTTCATTTTTCATTTGGACTGTTGAGACGCTCGAAAGAGTGGACTTTTACAATTCTAGACTGTTTAGAATTTGACACGCAGACTTCGGACATCTTTGATTCAGAGCTTATTGATTTATTTCTATCACATGGAAGGAGACCATAAACACAGCAAATAAAGGCAAATTCTTTTTAAGGTTTCAAATATCGCTGTGTTTACACGACTAAGAGAAAGAACTTCCTTTTGTATAATGACATTAACACAAAGTATTTGTACGGTTTGCAGAACATGTGGTATCCTATTAATATTTCATTTCCTAAGACCTGTAGCAGTGATCATAAAGACTAGTGCTGTAATTAAAAGGAGTGATGGAGAGATGGATTGTGGGTTAGTGCTTGGCCCCCTTTACTTATTGTATTTAAAAACAACAACAACACACAAATCGATCATGTCTATTGAAATAAGAACACCAAAGCTAAAGGTTTGTTTTCTGCTCTAGCTATGAGGCTAATATACTGTTGCTGACGATTGGTGATAGTTTATAGTTTAGTGTCTTGCATGATTCGGATTTTCAGTTGGAAATCTCCGCACTAGGATAGCGACCATGTCTAACTGGGCGAATTGGCAGTCAGAAATCCTACACAGCTGAGAACAATCACAAGTTTAAACTTCCCGACTATGTTTTTTAGTCGCTTTGCTATGGCACTGTTAGATTTGGCTGGAGGTGTTGCTTATCCCGGGAATCAAATCCCGGCTCTCGGACCATTTCACGGAAAAAATCTTACGTTAAACCCGCTTAATAATAAATTTCTGTAACTAGAAATAAAGGTGCTTTCAGTGTTATCTTTTTAATAGTAAACAGATGTTAATGTTCGATGATGATCATACGCAAATACCTAAAAAATCTCTCAATGTCCTGCTTTGGACATTAACTTGCGGGTACGCTCACATTCCCACCTCTGTGTGTCACCTTGGCGGGAATCCAGGTGTGATAAACTTTTCAGCGTGAAGAAAAAGAAAACAAAGGGAGGGACAAGAACAAGACATGAACAACACCAAAAATGTGTTAAAGTCCAGCAAATGTTCCCTCCTGCTTGTTGTGTGCTTAAAGAAAATATGAAGGTTCTTTGTCCAGGTGCCTGCTGTTTCATGTTGGCCGTAATACGAGCAGAGACTAACGCAGAACAGCTGCTTTGGAAATATATATAAAAAAAAAGGTTTATTGTCTGATTGGTTATGGTAATCTCTGGTTTTAACTACAATAGCTATGGAGACTGTACAGCAAATCCAGATTGAAACCACAAAATGCAGATGTTTTCTGTGCGGGCCAAGAGACGTTACAGACCTAAAGACATATCAAAATACACATACGACATACAGTAGGTACAGTAGTCTATATACATTAAAAGTACATTATATAGACCACATTGATACATTATTTACACTTTTACATTCACATTATTTACCCTCCAGTGTCACCCAAATGAGGATGAGGTTCCCTTCTGAGCCTGGTTCCTCTCAAGGTTTCTTCCTTATATCAGTTTTTCCTCACCACCGTCACCTCAGGCTTGCTTATTAGGGATAAATGTTAGGGATAAATAGTAACTTAACTTTACACTTTATAATTATTTCTATGTTTCTATGTTATACTTTGAGACAAGGTCCACTGTTAAAAGTGCTATACAAATGAATCGCGTGGAATGGAATTATTACACACTGTCCTAAATGATATTTCAACTCATAAACAACAGCACAAATGCCTCATCATCATCATCATCATCATCATCGTCACTCTATCTTGGACTTGTCCCAAACCACACATCCTATTAACTATATGGAACAAATAAATACAATATCACTCTTTAAAAGTGTTCCTAGCATTCACACTCACTGTAATATCCAAGTAACCACACTGGAATTCTAACCATCATCAAGCTTCAATTCACACACCATTATACATCAGATTCTTTAGAATCTATTTACATTTACAGCATTTGTTAGATGCCCTTATCCAGAGCAACTGAGCAATTGAGGGTTAATGGTCTTGCTCAGGGGCCCAGCAGTGGCAGATTGGTGGTCCTCAGACTCGAACTTACAACCTTCGGAGCAGCAGACCAAGACCTTGAGCCCCCACACTTCCCTATATTAACAGTCCATCTTGGATGTGTTCCTAATGTAACAGTATACACCCTGTTCAATACATAGGCTACGAAGCTAACTTCACAGAGGTCTCAGCCTCGTTCATGTGCTGGGGATGAGTTCCATAGTTCCACAAGACTAAGTTTTACTATAACGGACATTCAAATACTATTTTCAGTCATCCAACCTTAACATGATATAGGCTACATGAATAAGATATCGGCACAAGATTGGAGACAGAAAAAGTTGCGACAATGTTCAATGTACCTTGCGTTGAGATGCTTTTCTGCTCACCATGGTTGTAAAGAGTGATCATTTTGAGTTACTGTAGGCTTTCTGTCCAGCATGCTTTGACCATTCCTCTCTTACACCTCTTTCATCTTTTATCAACTTTTATCCGAACTCGCTGAATGTTTTCATTTCTTTGACAACTTTGTGTAAATTCTAAAGTGTAAATATGCTCAAATCATCCCGTCTGGCACCAGCAACCACGCACCCGGTCAGAGTCAATGTAAACACGTTTTATTTATGTATCCGATATTGAATCCTGACTGAAGCTCTTGACCTGTCTTGATCTGGTTGTGTATCTCATCAATGTTATGCTGCGGATTAAACAATTGCACGACCATGCGCGCGTGCCGGTGTTCCTAATAAAGTGGCCAGCGAGTATGAAATACCATTATCATGCCCTCTGTGGAGGTTTCTCCAAACCACACAACCTCTTCACTAGAAAGGCTACTTGAGCATTATAACGAACACATCACCAGTCCATTACGGAGGTGTCTCAAACCACACAGGGATTTTACAATACAGGATGAAGTCAGATTTTCTCACCATTTTTGAGGGTTAAATTTTTAAAGCAAAAAGGTTTAGAAGGACACTTAAGGCATTACGGAGAGAAATGTGAGCAAATGCGATTTGCATTCAAGTGTTAAAGCCCCATATGCTCACGTTTCATCACACAGTATGCATCTATCTATCTATCTATCTATCTATCTATCTATCTATCTATCTATCTATCTATCTATCTATCTATCTATCTATCTATCTATCTATATGTATATAGTTGGATTGTTCATTTTAACGTCAGTAACCGGATCTCTGAACATCTCCAACACGACGAAAACATGTCCATCGATCACGTCAATAACAGCGCTATCGATCACAGACAGTCCGCACTAATCAAATCGCCTGCTGGTTTGTTTGAAGTTAAAAAATTAATCCGCTCTTCTTTCGGACTTCAGCTCGACGGTTACACGGAAAGCCAGAGTGTTATTTGTATTGTTACGTTTACATTAAGTCCATGTTAATTGCATCAACTCTGGCGGTAATGGCCCTCCCTGAGAAAATTGCAATCATGTGTGGAGTGTAATGCCCAAACTTAATTAATCTAATCTCGTTGTGTTCCATTATAGCAGCACTTTATCATTTTAAACAGATGGAGCATGAAGAGACGAAGAACTAAGAGCGGCGTCTTCTTTCCCGCCGGTGCTTCGACGTGATAAAACACACACACACCCATGCATATACACATAGGCACACTCACACTTACACACTCTCTCTCTCTCTCTCTCTCTCTCTCTCTCTCTCCTTGACCTGTGTGAGAGAAGTATGTTCAGAATAAAAAGGTAAAATTTCTATGACTTTATAATAATGGATCCTATAGTAATTACCTCAGACAGCAGTACAGCAGGAAATGAAGGAAGAAGTGATGTCATCGTCCGCTTGGGTCACCAGTATGAGTTTACGGAAGCTGATCAATAAGGTCTGATCATTTAAAGATTGATTTATGGATACACACAAAATTCTGCCACTTCATTACACACGGTGTTTAAAATGAATAATATGACACCATTGGAAACAAATTGTGGACAAAAAATGGGGGAAAAATGGCCTGTTTTAATTTTTTCGACAATTTTCTTGTCTTGCAGCTATGACCAATAAGCCACAAAATAATAATAATAATAATAATAATAATAATAATAATAAAAAGTCTTTTTTTATTCCTTAGACACATTCTTAATTATATCAAGAGTATAGCCCGATATGACTTTATAACTCATTAATAAGCCATGCATAACACCTTTATTTAGAAATGCTGGATAATATCAGACGTCAGAAGGCCATAATTATCATGATAATTATCTCACCTGAGACCGTTAGTGTAATTATATACCCTCGTCTTGTTAGTTTGTTTTTACTGTATGCCATATTGAGAAGTTCTATAGATGTAGGGCATTAAATCTTCATTTAGCTGGTGTAAAGGCTTCGGAAATAAATGAAGGTGTAATGAAAATGTGCTGTATATTAGAGTTAAATGCAAACAGACCACTGGGAAATGACAGTTTTAGGCTGAGGGTATAAAGGATTTTTCTATAAAGATAAATGGCAGGAATAGGCTTCAATACATGGTGCATGTGCTATTAATAATAAGTTTCAACATCAGCTTTTTAAAAAAAATGACAAAGTCTCAAACATCTGCTCTCTAACTCTATAATAAATATTGTTTTATTCTTTTCTCCTTTTTTTTTTGGACATAAACCTTATTTAAAATCATTGTGTGTTGCTTTCAGAAAGAGTAATCCAATGCTTATGGATGTGGTATGAAGGCACGATGGAGAAACTCTTCAGAGAAATGAGTAAGACTTTTATATCAAGTGTTAAATGATACAGATGATAGCGCTTCTGTACTTTAGAAGCAGTATAAAGCTCAAGCCCATGCTGAGCCTTCAGCAAAGTTCTCAGTGAGTAATGATGAACTCCTGAGTGAGGTGAAGCAGGTCAGAGTGAGAAGACTTGATGCGGTTTAATCACAGCTGTTGCCGCCGGTGGCATTTGGAAAGGGAGATCAGATCAAATGTGTTTTGTGTTACTTGAGTGTTGTACAGTAACCTCTAGGTGGCACATTACGTCCAATTAAAAAGGATAACCATGAGGAGGGATGGATGTGGTTTATTAAATGGTGTTAATAATAGGATCAATGCATTTTAATCGATTGGATTTGGAAAATAAACAATCACTAGCATCTATCTATCTATCTATCTATCTATCTATCTATCTATCTATCTATCTATCTATCTATCTATCTATCTATCTATCTATCACTAATAATAATAATAATAATAATAATAATAATAATAATAATAAGATGATGATGGTGACGAAGTACAAATGGATAAGGCAATTTGATTTGTAGCAACTATCAAAGTGTAAAGTGTGTGTGTGTGTGTGTGTGTAGACAGGGAGAGAGAGAGAGAGAGAGAGAGAGAGAGAGAGAGAAAGAGAGAGAGAGAGAGACAGAGAGGCTGATCAGGAGAGTATGGTGGCCTTGAAGTATGAGAGTGTGTGAGAGAGAGAGAGAGACAGAGAGGCTGATCAGGAGAGTATGGTGGCCTTGAAGTATGAGAGAGAGAGAGAGAGAGATCAGGAGAGTGTATCAAAATCTTTGAGACAGTGTACAAGTGTTCAGAGATACATGTTTACACTCTCTCATTCTGTTTTCCTTTCTTTCTTTCCTTTCCTGTTACACTCACCCTCCTCTTTTAACTTTCTGGAAAATACCAAGAATATACAAGACCTCATTTTTGTGCTTGTGTGTGTGTGTGTGTGTGTGTGTATGTGTGTGTATGTGTGTGTGTGTGGTGGCTCAGTGACTCAGGGGTTATAAAGGTGTCAGTAGGGGATTCAGGCGTGCTGCAGTGTGACAGAGCACTGAATTATTTATCGAACTGGAGATGTAGGTGGTCTCTTACCGAAGGCGCTGTGTTGACTCCAGCTTTTATAAACCACACCAGCGTTAATTATTGCCCTGCACATTTAATAACAGTGATGTAATAGCACACACTTTCACTGTTATTAAAGCCAACTGAGTGTGTGATTCATAACTCACAATCCCCGGTGCCCTGACTAAAAGTCTCAACATTTCATTTCTATCAAAATATAAAAATCTTCTAATTAGATTCTGTTTAAACCCCAGAAATTAATACCATTATTAATAATTGCTGCATGCTGGGGATGTCAAAGTGCATTCATCTCTCTCTCTCTCTCTCTCTCTCTCTCTCTCTCTCTCTCTCTCGCTATGTTCCTGACTTTCCTTTTCCTCCTAATCATTCCTGTAGTTTCTTCCACTTCTATTTTCCTTGTCCTCTTTCTTCCCATTATTATTCCGTCACTCTCGTTTCTCTGTGCCGCTCTAATTTGTCTCCTTACAAACTCAATGAGATGTTTAGCTTTCTCTCTTCATGGTGAATACATAATAAAATACTGTATATGTAACAATATAATATGTTGTATAATATTATTTTAAACTAAAAAATGAGGAGACACGTTAATTAAGCGAGGTAGAAGGTCGGGAACAAAGCAGTTAATGCAGGCTGTTTTTATTTTCCCTCTGTGTAAATTCGATGTTTTAGTCCCACAGTCACTTTCTTCTTAATGCAGATTTAATTCATGTTCTCTTTATATAACACATTTCCAAAGTGCATTAGGCTGCTATCGCTAATACTGATGATGTATAGCATGGCTGGAATCACTGCTGCACGGAAGCGAAAGGAAAAGAAAATCTCTAAACGTTTGACAGCAGAGTTAACCCGGATAATTAACCCGTCCTACCATGAACATTTTAAGGCACAGCTTTAATATACAGCGTGCAGGTGTGACCTCGGGGACAAACCCAAATGTTCACTTTCCTTTATTTGAATATCTCTAGCAGAGTAATTAAAGCAAGCCCGGGCTTCCTTTACACCATTATTGATTTTTCTATTTTCTATTTCTCCCAAGTTCATCATTATCCTGCATTATTTACAAAGATGGATAGCTGACTTTTATGCCTTGTTGACCTTTTTACGTCACCTCGGAGCACTTTTCCCCCTCGCAGCTACCTATTAATTATGAAATATTGTCGCTCTTGCTTTTTTACTCTCGCTTTTACGGCCTTCTTCCTGTTCAACCCTGTGTCTGTTTTTAAACGGCTGCGTTAAGTAAATGTGGAGCAAAGAAGTCCCAGAAGTCTTAGGTCATTCACATATTATGTCACTGTAGAACCCTGTAAGACACTGTATGAGAGCAGGAAACTCGCAGAAGACAAATCTATGGCATCCAGAATGTGGGACACATGGAAACAGAAGTGGAAATGAAGAAATAATAAAATTAAAGAAGCAAGAAACTCAGATATAATAATTGTCTGAATTAAACTAAGCTAAGCTAAGTTTAGACTTTGTCACTTTGTGACATAGGGTTACTCGAATCCAGGAGCCAAGAAAACTGGAAGAGAAAGAAGAGATGAGAAACACAGAAAAGAAGTGCTGTATATTTACATGATTTATTTTACAGCCCAATAATCTTTTAGTACAGAATTGTACTGTAAACATTTAGCCAATCTGAGCAGTGCATTGGTTTACAGTAAAGCACCAGAAAACACAATGCATAATGGAATAGCTAAGGCTTTTCGGCAGGTGTAATTTTTGTAAATTATTTATTGACTTTTTTTTATTACTATATTTGTAATCTGCTTGTGTCAATACCTGTTAATTAGCATTTATTTAATATATTTATTTAATAATAATTAACATTTATTTTAAGAACTATTTAGGCAAATTACAAACACATTTGAATTTATTTTATTTTTATTTTTTAAATAATACATTCGATTATGTTAAGCATTAAGATTCATCATCTAGTGTGACTTTATTCACTGGTGGAGGTAATCAGTGTAAATGAGTTGAATTCGTCGTGCTTAAGGGTTTGAGTTACAAATCCGAAAGGTCATGTGTTTAAATCCCAGTCCTTGAGCAAAAAACTTATAATAATGTATGTTTATTTTTAGATATTTTCTAGCAACTCTGATGTCAGTAAATTACAGACAATTTGATGGTAAATGTTTTACAATGAAACTAGCGAAATTAGAAATAAGAAAACAAGGAAATCTGTGGGAATCAAGGCTATTAGCGCCATTCAGGTATTACTTGAAATTTGGAGTTGTACTAAAAGACAATGAAGATATCACAGAATACAACCATAGCACTAGAAACTAGGAGATAACAATAATAGATACAAGAATTTTGTGGGACTAGTGACTCTAGTAAGAGTAAAACAGTAACATTAACAGTAAGGGATAAAATAGTAACTTAACTTCAAACTTTATAATGAATTTTTCTCTATGTTTCTATACTTCTCTAAAGCTACTTTGAGATGATATCCACTGTTAAAGCTCTACACAAATAAATTGAATTGACTAGGAAACAAACAAAAAAAAAATCAATGGAAACTAGGACTTTTAGAGCTACTAGATTGTTGAAATCTTGGGAAACGTTGAAAAGTTAGAGAAATTCATTTTATGGCACAAATAACAAGAAGGCTAGGAACTACGCTGGTGGAACTAATCTTAAGAGACAGGAAAACTAGAGGAACTAACTTAAGTAGTTAAGGAAACTATGAGAACTGGAAATAGGAGAAAGGGAAATTCGAAATTGGGGGGACTCGAAACTAGGAAACAAAACAAAACCAAGAAAAGCAACTAACCAAGCAAAAAATCCTATAGAAATTTCATGGAACAAAAGAAATTCAGACTACTCATGCGTTACCTGAGCACAGGAGCCTCCCAAAAATGGGAAGCCAAAAACTATGGGAAATAGAACATAATGATATGTTATAGTTAACATAATTATTAAATCTAGACCTAGGGAAACAAAGGAATCGAAGGAGCTAACAAAATAAAGAAATCAAGCACTGGAAATTTAATGATGTGAATTTTGTAGCAGGAATAGCTGAATTTCAACTGAGACATAAGGATAACTAAGGGTTAGTAGATACTAGGAAAAAATATCAAGGGTTACCTTAGACTAAGCGGCAATTTAGCCAAAGGATTTTTGTGGTCCTAGTGACTAGAAGACAACAAACTGGAACTAAGCAATAAACTACATGTTAAGCAACAAGAGAGCTAGCGAATAGCAAACCATGAGATCAACAACATTAGGTTTATTCTCCTTCGCGAACTGCATCATATCACGTAAGAAACAAATCACACAGCATGTCTGTTTATATATAGACTTTACACGTCTCCAAAGTAATGATCTTTTCAATATTCAGATTTTCCCCGCTAATGGAATCTGTTGAAGCGAGTAAAGATATCGAGTAAGAAGGCCAAGGTGACCACAAACTCATTTCTCTTGTGCAGACTTACAGAACTCTCCATGCTGCTGTGAATAAGCTATAATAAATTTACACACTCCTGATCCCCGCTGTCACCGCTTTCCCTCAGTGTGTGAGCTGACTTCATCAAACACTCACTCAGCTGTGCTTCTCTTTAAAATTTCCTCGTAAAACCGGAGCTTTGCTCAACATCATAAATGTCATTTTCCACCTACGTAACTGCACATGGACCGAGAGCGGTGTGTGCGGCACCGAATTCTTAACCTTTCTGTTCCGGGTCCAAGTGACCCATTTTAAATGTTGACTAAGAGTGGAAAGATACGAGATAGATGTTTTTATATAAAGGTTTATGGGTTCGTTTCTCTAATTAGGATCAAAAGTCAGATTTAGAGGTGAAAGCGAAAGTATTATATAAAAAAAAACAAACTGAAATGTCTGCATTCTCACTATCAGGAAGTTCTCCCCAGGCATGCGGAGGAACGGTCAGAGTCTGTGGGAGAGAGAAAGGGATTATGAGAATTTGCTAAATGACACCAGAGCTTAGAAAAGTAAAACGTGCTTGGACAGGTGCAGCTGCTTGCAATGCTGAAAAAAAGCAAAGAAAACAGGAAATTACAGACATTTCACATAGTGGCCCTTCCAGTCTTAATCAAATGTCAATCTAAATCTACTAAAACTTTTTTTCTTTTACTGAACATTTGTAGTGATGCTCATTCATGCAATTATACTGTACAACATATAATCACGCGGACAATCACTGCAGCAGTGCAACGTCTAATGCAGATGCAGGTCAAGAGTTTCAGCTAACATTCACATCAACTGTCAGAATGAAGAAAAATGATCTCAGAGACTGACTGCGGTGTGGTTGTTTGTGCCAACCATGCTGCTTTCATTATTTCAGAAACACAAAATCCAGTCCTGTGAGTAGAAACGCGATGCATATTAGAGATCTCAGAAGACAAGACTATGATAACTCAAATAATCACTCTGTACAGCCGTGGTGAGCAGAAAAGCATCTCTGAACACAAAACACTCCAGACTTTAAGGTGGATAGGCTACACCACATCAGGATCTACACCGGTCAATCAAGGACAGGAATCTAAGGGTGCAGTCTGACAGAAAGTGCATGAATTGTAAAAAAAATATATATATATAATACACTATATTGCCAAACGTTTTGGGACGTCTGTCTTTACATGCACATGAAAGTAATGTGGAGTTGTCCCGCCCTTTGTAGTTATAACAGCTTCAACTCTTCTGGGAAGGCTTTCCACAAGGTTTAGGAGTGTGTTTATGGGAAATTCCTTTAGAAGCGCATTTGTGAGGTCAGGCACTGATGTTGGACAAGAAGGTCTGGCTCACAGTCTCCGCTCTAATTCATCCCAAAGGTGTTCTATCAGGTTGAGGTCAAGTTCCTCCACTTCATGTCTTTATGGACCTTACTTTGTGCACTGGTGCGCAGCCAGGAAGGAACCATCCCCAAACATGCATGAAATTGTCCAAATTGTCCTTGGTATGCTGAAGCATTAAGAGTTCCTTTCACTGGAAGTAATTGGCCAAGTCAAACCCCTGAAAAACAACACCTGGATTCAATGGTTTGGAGGGGTGTCCCAAAACTTTTGGCAATATAATGTATTTAATATAAAAACATTACGGCTAATATAGTGTTAATAATCCTAGCTGTACTGTAGATATCACAGTAATCTTGGTTTAATTTAACAATATGGCTTTCACCATTGTTATTCATCAGCTTATAAAGTAGCACTTGATCCAGGACCTTCTATATTTTGCATAATGAGCTGAAAGAAAACGTGAACATTGAATTGTGGAACAAAACAAGCAAACAAGCAAACAAAAAAAAATGCAGTATATATTATTGAGAGCTGTAGCAGTGACAAGTCAAGCCAGAAAAATAATCATAATAAGAGAAGATGTAGGTTGTAAGACCAATCTTTGGGATAATTCAGCGTGCCTTCATGTAAAGGGTAAGCTGACCAAGCACTAATCTGCTATGCTTACAACTCAGTGTAGTGTATAATGTTTCTCTTTCTAAAATTCTTTCCTTAAACTAAAAGCAAGCTTAAACATGCTGACTTCTTCTATCTTTGCTGTGTAAAAAAAAAAAAAGAAATATTGGCCTCAAATGAAATTCCATAGTTTTTCAGCTTGACGAATTGTTGTTACAACACAGTGGTACTGGATTTAATCCAGATCCTTGGTCTAGATGAGATGCTGAAAGAAACATGAACTTAAATGCAAGGACAAAATCATGTGTAAAATGTCTTCCAAGACTCAACCCACCATGTCTATGTTCATGTCTGTAGTCATTTCTTGAGGTATGAATAGCGATGTGCTGTTGAGGTTGTAGTACCTTACTACGAGTGTCCTCGTATGGCTCCACTCCATCGGCTACGTATAATAAACAGACATCTCAAATAAGTATCTGTGATTCTAGCACATTCTTAATAGTCTCCTTTTGATTTCTTATATACTCATGAACACAGTGGCATGGACAGAAGTATGTCAGTATTTAGCTGTCGTCTCCTGTCTGTGTATTGGAATGTGATACCGATGATAACTCCTGATAAAAACTATCGTCATTAATAACCAACTGCTTTTGATGCAACAAATCAACTCGGACATGGATGAAGGATTGTCTTCTGCTAAAAAGTCTGGATGTAAAACAGCCTTCTAGAAAGTATCTGCACTAAAAATATTGCACACTTGTTCTCCTCCAGGCTGTTTGAGACACATAATTCACTCACTCTTGTTTACCATATATAATGCGAGGGTGTGTTGCTCTCGGATGCCAGGTTTTTTAACTAGGTTAGATCTATAACAGCTGAACTTCCCTGCTTCCATTTCCTTGTGTGTGTATGTGTGTGTGTGTGTGTGTGTGTATATGTGTGTGTGTGTGGGAGAGCGAGAGAGAGAGAGAGAGAGAGAGAGAGAGAGAGTGTGTACAACACTTGGATTATGCGAGTGTGGAATGCTATTCATTTTATGGGACGGTGAAGATGCTGAGGCAAACGATTTTTCTCCTCAGCGTGAGTGTGAAGTGTTAAAGGTACCGTATAAAATGACTTGATTCATGGCACAAAGGTTAAAAATAACCAGGGGTCAATGACAGTTTAAGAGCTGACAAAAGTAGGTTTAGCTCGGTTAAAAAAAATAAAAAAAAGTACACAATGTCTCTCTTGTCACAAATGCTGCTACTGTATGAGGCTAATGGTGCTAACAAAAAGAGGAAGTTTATAGCCTCTGGTTTACCACAATACATTATTAGTTCTGGTTAAAACTCATGGAAATGTCAAGATGTTCAACTCTTATATAAACTAATGTTTTCAAGGGCTGCTAACTCTGACATTAGGCTAAATATGCTAGCCTGCTAGTGCTCACCCTGCTAGCAGAAAAAAACCCCAATATTCTGTGGCTTCCTTGATAATTATCCATGTATAATAAGCAAAGCACAACTTGACTTTTTTCGATAGCTGAAGAAATAAATGCAATGTTGATGCCGAATTTTTCTCCATTTAGCATTTAACCCATAGGGTCATATATTCGTTTTTTAAAAATATATTTTTACTTTCCGAATCTGTCTGAGACGGAGAATGTAAACAGCGCAGAAGGTATACGCAGTTTAAGCCGCTCTCACAGCTTGACCTGTCTATAAATAGAGTGGAGCGTGGAAACACTCGCAGCTGAGTTTCAGTTACACCACCTGCAACTTTTTATAGGTCAGAAAACTTCCTGTTGCCATGGCTACAGCAAAGGTTTTGGATGTCATACAGGTAAAACCCGTCTAGCCAATTAGAGCCCTTTTACCTGAAGGGAGTGGGTGGGGGAGGGGGGGAGTTGAAGGAACAAATGAGGTAATTTAGGGTTTTGTTCATTCATTCCTCTGCACCTGAGATCGTTTTGGCCTGAAAACAATGACACACTCATTCGGTTTGGCTTTTCATTGGAATTTCAGCATATAATAAGCATTTATTTGTTCTTTTCAGAACATTTCATGTCCTGATGCTATGTTCACATAATATCGACTCCTCATAAAGTGGACTCCTCCACCGTTCTTTTTTTTTCCTTCATGTAAAAGATTCCACATGGAAGAAATACTAACGAAAGAAAGCGGTATTTTATTTTCTATTGTTTTAGCAATCATCTCGAAATTTAACAGAAAAACTCGCTTGCAGTCATCAGCTTTTCACCAAACCCTATAACACTATAATGCATTGCCAATTTTCCACCACCAAAGCTATATATATATATATATATATATATATATATATATATATATATATATATATATATATGTATACACATACATAATATTATTATGTATCAGAAAATGTGATAAAATATAATCAAATGATTATATTTAAATGAGGATCAGGACTTTTCTGGGATTTTCCACACAACAACCCAAATCCTGAGCCAAATTTTGGCACTAATTGCACAGTTTTATTCACAATATTCATACAGTTCTGCCAACAATCCATATTCATCTATATATATATTTTTTATATTTTCGATATATATATTTTTTCATTTCCTTGTACAGGTATTTCTATTTCTATTTTTATTCTAACTATTTTTTTTATTCCATTTTTTTTTCAGTAGATAATATTGAAATTGCATTTATTATTTATCATTTATTTATAATTAAGGACAAATTATGCACCGGTAATACTTTACTAATTAAAAAAGTAGCTAATTAAAAAGGTAAACTACATGCACTTTCCCAAGTTTAAGTTACACATTAAATGTAGAAAACCTAAAGGTATCCTCAATCACACCATCACCATTGTTTTATCTGAAATATGAACATAATTCTTATTAAATGAGTGTAACATGCTCTGACGTGTAAACAAACGACTTCTACATTGTGTTATGGCAAACAATAAATTCTTAAAAACTCATTTTGGCTCCTCGGCAGTCTTTTTGCCTCCTTAAGTAGTGCACTATTCTACAGTGACTTGGAAGAATTTGTCAAGAAAACACCCCACTATCCATTAGTAGTGATGAAGAAGCTTATAACTAAATTGGACTCAGTTTGACTCACTTCTACACGATATACGATACTGGAACTTTCTCCATCCCAATTTACCATCATGAACCAATCACATGATGACTATGCAATTTCCAAAATTACGCGTTAGCAGAAACTCTATCTCACTGAACAGGCTTGAATAATTAATACGTTATTGACGAGCCCTGCATGGGCATTCTTCACTTTATTAGGCACGTTTGTTAAATATACAGAAGAGTTGCTTTAAACTAACACAGCAAAGATTTGCAGTTTCATTTTTACCCTTAAATACACTTTGTATTGTTTTATACACTGTAAATGTTACTGTGACAGAAAAGATTCAACTACTGATGACTACACATGTAGTGTAACTGTTAATTAAACATATATTTGAAATCACAAATCACATATAGCAATAGAGCTGGATGATATGGACAAAATATGTGCTTAGATACACAGTACACAGTGGCATGTAGATACAGGTTAATGTGATCTCAGTGTCTTTGACCTTGGCATGGAGGTTGGTGTCAGACGTCTGGTTTAAGTATTTCAGAAAGTGCTGATATACTGGGATTTTCACACACTACTGCCACTATACAGCTTATATAGAATGGTGTGGTGGGAACAAACATATTGACAACAAAAAGAACAAATCATCCAGACTGCTTCAAAGAGACAGAAAGTTTACAGATACTCAGGGAACCATGAAAAGCATCTCAGAAAGCACAATTCATCATACCTTAAAGGTGGATTTAGGTTAATCAGACCGGGTTCAACTTCTGCCAGCCATGCACAGGAATCTGAGGCTGCAGTGTGAACAGTCTGACTGAAACTGGACTCAAATTATTAAAAAAAAAAAAAAAAAAAATAAAAAAAAAAAATATATATATATATATATATATATATATATATATATATATATATATATATATATATATATATATATATATATATATATATCATATAATACACCTCAATTCTTGAGGTGAATGGGCTACAGCAAATGGTATTTTTTATTACTGGGATCCACTTCTTCAGTCATGAACAGTAATCTGAGTAACACTGTCAGGTCTCATTCAAGCATATAGTATATTATATAAGTATACAGTGGTTAAGGCACTGGGTCACTGACCGGAAGTATATGTATATGTGACAAATAAAGGCAACTTACAGTATATCAATACACATTTCTAGTGTTTATGTAAGACAAAATTAGGTATGCAACTCAATGTGCACCATTATCATGTGGAAAAAGTTTTATTTATGCCCAGAATGACAGAGTAGCTACATGTTTACAACGTAGACGTAGAAGATTTAGCCTCGGAAAAAATATCCTGGTCTTTCCATAGATAAGATTGATTGATATATTTATCTAAGCATTTCTTTTCTAAGTATGTATTTGTTCATTTAAAAAGCCACCAGATGAACACATTTTCCAAGAGGCATGCTTTGATTGCTCAGTTCCAATTCTTCCTCACTTACACTCTTGGTCCTTAATGTTGTCTGAACACCACTCAACTTCTCTTATTTTAGCCCTTTACAACACAACTAAGACTCACTCACAGCCCTAATGTGCGATAATAAACTGCTGTACAGATAATAACACACAGTCCATTTAGTCTCTGAGACGACAATTAACGGCGTGTGAATCTGTGAGCATTTGTTTGTTCACCAAATGAATACGATTCATTTCTTGTTCCATCTGCAATGCTGAAGTCTTGCAGAATCCCTGAATTCTATACATCCAAAGCATTATGGGTGTTTGAGTCCTGTCAGTCATTACTTTGCCCTACAGGTATGTGTTTTTATCTCTGACCTCCATCACTGTCCTCTTAATAAACGGCACCTTTTATAAAAGCAGAGGGCAATGAATTGAAAAATGTTTATCGGACCTTGTGCATTATTAATGACCCCGGCTTGCTCAGATCGTCCGTTGATGAATAATTAAAATTAATCTCGTTATGGGAGATTTCATTATGGGACAATTTAATTAAATGAAAGCCCGAGGACCTCAAAGGCCGTAGAGATCACGCTAATGGAGCGAGAGGACGCGCAGGCCGAGGTTAATGCACGCGCAGCCATACATTATTTAATACGGCTCCTTCTAAGTAAAGACAGATCAATGATCACTTGTCATCTTGCCAATGTGCTGAAAGCATTTATAAAAAAAGAAAAAAAGAAAAAAAGTGGGCACTGCTGAAAAGTCAGCTTTTATAATAATAATAATAATAATAATAATAATAATAATAATAATAATAATAATAATAATAATAATAAAATGAACACTGTACTTGGTGTAACAGTGTGATAAATTATTCTATAAATAGAATTTTGGCTAGAATATTGTCTTGTCTCTTAAATGAAACACTCTAGATGGAGATTTGCTGGTATTTAAACTTCAGCAGAGTATATCTTCATCATATCATATGGGAATAAATAATATATAAAGAGAAGCAGCATGTCACGTGCGCTCTACTGTATTCACTCCTATTGGTTTTGGTCGCTGCACGGTAGGGCGTCGTTCTGTATTTGCATAAAGTTTATCTTTTCTCAGCTTTGTGACATTGCTGATGCGGACACGCCCACATCTACTCACCAGAAGTCAGCAGCTCTTATTGAGAATGAATGATCTCCGGTCGCTGTACGTGTGAACGTAGCATACGTGTCATAACTGGAGTGAATCTTAACACAGTGTCTGTTTGATGATCTCAAGAAAATCTTGACTGAATTCTCCAACAGATGACACGATAACATGTTCTCCATGTCAGCATGTAAGATAAGATCTTCTAATAACTGACCAGAAATTAAAAAGACTTGCTATAGCAGAAAATGAGGTTGCATAAACAGGAACATTCTTCAAATCGAGCCTGAGGTGATAAGGATCATTTTTCTGGTCGATAGCATGCTTGTTGTTTATTTTTCAGAATTGCCAATACTGTATTTTGTAGCTATTCCATGAATTGGGTGTCATCCAGTGCTCATATTGGTGGCATACCAATAGGATATAGCAATATAAGTGTTACGGTCACATTTTAATAAAAACTTTCAGACGTTGCCAAACCTTCAAATTATCGTCTGTTGAGCTCACCACCATGTGTTCCAAGTCGTCCAAATAATTCTTTTACGATGTGCGATTTTTATCTGTGACAGCACAAACTGGCCCGAAACATCGTCCTTGGATTTAGACTTAACGAGATGATGCCAAAGAAAATGATCTCAAAAACTCAGATTATATCATTAGCAATATGTTACCTTGGACCTTCTGTATACAAAGCTTTCTGGTCTCTAGATGAGCTCCAACGCTGCAACGATCTTGTTTTGACAGAAATGGTGTTTGTTTGATTGAGACCTTGACCTTCAGCGATGTTTGTGATTCTTACCCGAAGGAATTCGTTCATGAAAACAACACTTACTGGAAGTCCTGGAAATTTGTCGAGGTCTTGAGTTGGAATTTAGGCTTCCAGGAAGTGGTGAAAATCTATAAGGTTCAATCTTGTGTTCTGTACAATTCGAATTTACACAAGGACAGAAAGACAGAGCGTACAGAGGAGTTAGCTGTGGAGTACTGTGTGAATACTTTTGCACCCAGGTTGAAAGTTCCTTTAGGAGAATCTCGGAGGAGAAAAACTTCGTCTATCGGATGCGAAAAAAAAAAAAAATCGAAATGATATCACAGCCTTGTGGGAGCCATTAGGAAGCTTTCTTTGTGCTGGAGCCTTTTTGTGTGTCTTGTCTTCAGAAGCACTTAAGTATTCCTCCGAGTCTCTGATCCACATCTAATGTGCTTCTGAAGGCACTCAGATATCGAGTGCGTTAAAGGTTCTTCACACACTCACCGTAACCGGATTATACCGTAACACAGGTGGGTTTACGAAGACTTGCAGTGAGGAATGTTGGAGAAATATTTGACTGTCTGAGAACATTAAACTGGAACAGATAACATTACTATGTGAAAAATATTACAAATTTATATGATACTGCTTAAGTTAGAAACATATAGTCGAGTATAAATATTTACCCCTTACTTTATAGAGGCAAAAAATCAAATAAATAATTCACGTTGGTGAAATTATCTTACAGAATGCTTTGAGAAAATGTATTCGTTTTAAGTGAGGCAAATACTCGCTCAGCATTGAATGTTTTCGTCATGTCACGCTCCACAGTGTTGGTTAATATGAAGCTCATATGAAAGTAGATAATCAGATTTTAAGAATTTAGAGTTATTTATAAGCTTTTCTGTTTCATACCTAGCCTACTAGAAGCAAGATTTCTATAGAAATGTTCCCAAAACACAAAAACATCTCAAAGTAAACGCTGATATTAAACCCAAGATGCCCCAAGTACTTGTTCATAAGTATAAGGCATAATTTACAACCACTAAATTCATATATAAGTTCATCCAAACAGAGGGAAAAAACATTATTTAGGAAAGTAATACACAAAACAGGGAAAATGTTGCCACTTATTTTCTGCTATGTTTTTATTAATGAAGCAAAGTTCATACTTTTTATCCATTAATAGTCACATGTAACGTGCAAGTTAGTCCATTTTAATGCTTAAGTCAAAACCAGCCTCTTATTTTTTTGCGTTCTTTAAGTCATGTTCATCTTACTGATAAGAATAAACAGAAAACTCTCTTTATAAATCTTCACCGATTATACATTTAGCTTTGTTTAATAACAGCAAGTTTTGCCTTAGATTATCTAAAAGCGTTTGCTATAAAAGTCCCCGTTGCTTTAAAATATAAACAATAGCGTATTAGAAAGAGCGCATTAAAATAAATTCCAGTCAGGAAATATTGGAAGCTGTTAAAGAAAATGAATCAGAACCTTCTGACCAATCAGAATCAAGAATAAGCTTGGGAAATACAGCCTTAACTTGTAATGTTACTTATATCTCTATATGATGCACATAATGCTGTTCACAGACTAATACTCTATCTTACTCTGTTCATAATAACAAAATGAAGAAATAAATGGCATTATATTACTGTGTGCAAAATATTATGCATTTGCTGTGAACTAGAAACCTTGCAAGCTTTCAAGACATTTTACATGTTCCATAGGCTTCCTATGAAAAAAGGTGATACTTTATACACGTGCACAGTGCAGTCTACCTACAGGAACTTGCCCACTTCCTTGAGCTGAATACGAAAGGGCCTGTGAATCCCATTAAGCGTATAATGCGTATGCAGACGCGACCGCCCCTTTTAAAATAGGAAGTCACCACCATAAACATTAGCATTTTGCGCAAACAATGTGAGTAATTTGTTTATCCTGATAATAAGCCTGAGATGGCACACAATGAAAGAAAGCCTTTCGGTTTTAAAATGAATAAAAATTGATTGCGTCCCAATAAAAAACGAATTGGCAGAGTGTTAACTGGATTCCGCTCAAACGTCTGTAGGAGTCCCTGGTCGCTTTATTGTGCGTTAATGCAATAGAGCACACTTAGCAATAAATGCATCTTTCTGATGAGCTCTGAGAGGTTTTCCAAAATGGCCTTGATGAAATTGTCCAAATCGGATTAGGCTAAGCTGCTAATGACTCCTAAAACAAAGGAAAATCTCCAAATAAAATTAGCCGAGCCTCTTGTTCTCTAAATAAATCATATGTAAATTACTGTCAGAGGAAAAAAGATGCCTGCCTGCAGGGTAAGTGCTTTATTATCTCAATGGAGCTCTAATAAGGACGAGCTTCCAAGATGATTAAAAATAAAATAAATCAAAAGGAAAGTGCTTTAGCTTTAGTGGAGTGGAATCTTAACTCTAGTGAATACTTTTATTTATACGTCTAGATTTTTAATCTCAGGACTCAGTTCTTTCCTGTAGCTTGCTTTCTATAAGCTTGTGTATGTGGACCTTCTTATTCCTGTTTTGGGATAAATCGAACTGACCAAAAATTCGTTCAACATAAGCCGACATATATACATAAAAAAATGTCTTATTACGATTAAAACAGCCTGCGAAAAACTGGTCTTGCAATTGAAATGAAAAGACAACAGACACATCCAGCGACTATACACCGATCGAGCTGGACAAACAGGGTTTTGCTAAGCAGCTTTAAACATCGCTCAGGACAAACAGTGAGACATCAGTTGCTTAGTAGCTGCGAGTAAACACTTGTGTGTGGTTCCGCCATTCAACCAACGCAGTTATTGTTCTTATTCAGTCCTGTTTCAACTGCTTAAAGACATGTGGGCGAGCCCAGCTGCTCCCGTATGGTGCCCAGCTCCATTCAGCTGTACAGGAACACAATTTTCCCAGAGTTATCCTTTATTAATTAGCTTAATGTGTG
Organism: Hemibagrus wyckioides; assembly: GCF_019097595.1. NCBI lineage: Eukaryota > Metazoa > Chordata > Actinopteri > Siluriformes > Bagridae > Hemibagrus > Hemibagrus wyckioides. The sequence goes on along the minus strand of NC_080732.1, from coordinate 5,975,999 downwards.
TATGTCTAAGAGAGCGATCATAGCACAACTACTCAATATGCAGAAAGAGCTGAAGGAAAAAATGTGTGAGTGTGTGAGTGTGCCTGGGGTTAAATGTTCACAAGGACCATCTGAGGATACTTCAAATAGTGTTTTTGTAGGATTTAGATCAATCTTACTTGTGTGCCATTAAGACATTGTCAACACCAAAAATACAACAAAATCTTGCACCAGATATTTTGGACTTTGTAGAGTCCAGGTCATTAGTGAGCATTACCAGCTAGAGCGGCATTTATGTCCCGGACAATCTGGAAAAATTTTCCAGTCCCTTCTGTCCATTTTCTGTAGCGCTTATCCTACACAGGGTGTCAGGGAGGCTGGGGTCTATCCAGGAGGACACCGGGCACAAGGTGTGGACAGCTTATACAGGGTGACAACCAATTGCATGTCTCTCACACACACATACTATGGATGTCAATCAGCCTACAATCTACAGTTGGATTGAGGGAGGAAACTGGAGTACCCAGAGAAAACCCCTGAAGTATGTAGAGGACATAGAAACTCCATTAAAACAGAGGCAGGAATCAAAACCGCAACCCCAGAGTCCTGCTAACTAGAAAAGATTTAAAAAATGTCATCTTAGAAGAAGCCTGTATTTGTCACGTATACATTACAGCAAATGCTTTTGTTCTTATATCCCAGATTAGGAAACTGGGGTCAGAGCACAGGGTCAGCTATGATACAGCACCCTGGAGCAGAGAAGGTTAAGAGCCCTGCTCAAGGGTCTAACAGGGGCAGCTTGGAAGTGCTGGTGCTTGAACCCCTGACCTTCTGATCAGCTCAACAGAGCCTTAACCGTTTGAGCCGCCACTGGCCTGTTATTGTCATGAGTCAGTTATAGAGTGTTAATAAAGCTTAAAAGGAATGCTTTCCTTTGGCTACAGAAACAAATGTCTATGTAGCACACTATATTTATCAGAGTGTTCACTTTAAAAAATAGTTCACTATTTATTTCAAGGAGAAAAATGTTGTTACTGTGTCATCAGTCTGTCCTAATAATTCTTACTATCAATATTACTGTAATATACACAACATTATAGTGACATTATGACCACCTGCCTATTGTGTTGGTCCTCCTTTTGCTGCCAAAACAGCCCTAACCAGTCGAGGCATGGACTCCATTAGATCCCTGAAGGTGTGCTGGCACCAAGATGTTAGCAGCAGATCCTTTAATTCCTCTAAGTTGCTTCAGCACATAATACAGATGCTCGATTGGATTGAGATCTGGGGAATTTGGAGGCCAAGTCAACACCTCAGACTGTGCTCATCAAACCATTCCTGAACCATTTTTGCTTTGTGGCACGGCGCATTATCCTGGAGATTTGGAGATGCTCTGATCCAGTTCTCTAGCCATCACAATTTGGCCCTTGTCAAACTCGCTCAAATCTTTACTCTTGCCCATTTTTCCTGCTTCTAACGCATCAACTTTGAGGACAAGATGTTCACTTGCTGCCTAATATATCCCATTATTGTATCATGTAAGAGTTTAAACCAAGCACTTTACTTTAGCTAAAGAAATAAAAGTCGTTTTCGAGTCATAGGTCTATAGAATAGTTAGAAGGAGTCTTGCTAACTTCAGCTATAGACAACAAAGAGTTGTTTGAGATGTTGTGTTAGCGTGTGAAGATGGTTTAAAAGTGGCTGCTTTACTTTACAGGTTATTATTGTGTCATTATAGTGTCAGGATAGTTATAGGGTTTAATGGTGGTTGCATAGGAAAATGTCATTATTGTGTCTGTCAGTGTGTTAAAAAAGAGTTGTTTACTTAGAGACTGTAACTGGGTATGTTGTAGGATATTAAGAGGCTTTTGAAACTAAAAATTATACACAGAATGACTGATATGTCTTTGTGTGTAATCGTTAAATACAGTATTTGGGGGCAGATGATGTTAATTCGAGGCTGTTGTATTGCCTAAAACAGAATTTTATGTAGCTATAAGATGTTATATCATCATTGTTATAACTTATAGCATCCTGTTGCACATATGAGAAGAAATGAGAATGTTATCTCTCATGACAGGTTACTGATAAATGTAACAAAAAAGCATTTTTAATATTGAACTGTTATAATGACTTATGACAGCAGTAGACCTCAGGTGTGATAGGTTTAAGGCATGGTTATGTCGCTGTCATTACTGACACCGACATATGACATTACTGACCCATGATTTGCTTTCTGACTTTGTGAGGAATCAAGCAGATCAAGTTCAAGATTCATATTAGACTCACATTTTAATTTATTTGTATTTATCCCTAAAGATCAAGCCTGAGCCGACTGTGGCAAGGAAAAACTCCCTTAGATGGTAAGAGGATGAAACCTTGAGAGGAACCTGACTCAAAAGGAAACCTCATCCTCATTTGGGTGACACCGGAGAGTGTGAATTATCATAAACACTGGAGAGTATGATTATAAATAATGTCCTTTCTACAGTCATATACAGACAGTTGGAGGTGTGTAACCAGGAGCTCCTGAGAAACTTATAAATTAGCTCAACATCTGAGTTCGTTATAGATTTAACTCCAACTCCTCCATGCTAAAGCCTTCAAATGCTCAATGATGGAGATACAGCATATATAGAATGCTATTTTGTGTATTGAACGTTTCTGGTCATTTGAGCATTTATTCTATCTTCCAATCAAATGAAGGCAATGTCATTTATTCAAGTACAAATTGTTCATGTCAAGACTAGAATTAGGGATAAGTCGTAATCAAGGTTCTATCAGGAAACCATGTAGCTAGACGCTGTTGTTTAACGTATCCATTCCTCGTTTCCTGTGAAAACGACCCCGTTCTTCACGTTCTTCACGTATGACTCGGGATCATTTGGATGCAAGTCTTTAATTGGGCTGAAGGAGCTGAGCAGCAGATTAGCGCAATAGAAAGTTCACACCGTGACAAAAGTAGCTGTTGCCCTGCTGAGCCAGACACGCTGGTGCCTTTCGCCGTCTGTTGGTGAGAACTAAATATATTTTCTGCATTCTGAATGGCATTCCGCTCCAAAAGCATTCCGGGCCAGAAGTTAAGAGTGTATGAACATAAATAGCTTCCTCATCCTACGCCTTTGACCAAATGGGACAAGTTTGGACTCGGTGACAAAAAAATAAAAGCGGCATCAAAATCGAGACTAATCCAATAAAAATGTGATTTCAAAACCATTTATTAGTGAACACTCCAGTCGTATATATTGAGTACTTGTTCATATTGACAGCGTAATTACTTTTCCTGGCAGCCTGGTACGCAGCAATATGTCAGTGTTTCACACTCGAGCCAATATTATGTCACTCGCACCACCTGTTTCTGCAAAACGTCACCATCCTTAAGTAGTTTGGGCTGCTTTCCAAATAGCTAGCCTCCTGCCTCGTCTTGTCCCCTTCATTCTGGAGTGAGCAGAAGAGGAAGGAAGCCTGTAGCAACAGCCACGCTAATTTAGTGATGAGAGGAAATAACCAGCAATAAACAGCTCTGGCCTGGTTTAACCCTGCTCCAGTGTGCTCTGTTTAGCCGCGGCTGAGCCTTTCGATTTTAAAGGAATATGACAGCCAGGGGGAAAAAATGGCCATTTTGTTTCATATTCGGAATAAATAACTGTGTCAGATGGATTGTTTCTGACGAACAGAGTTTAAGAATTAATAGATGATGTGGCTTTGTGTACATTCTGTTTCTGTTAACCCTGTCTGCACAGGATAAAACTATAATTGATCCCAAATTGTGGAATAGGATTAATAATTATTTTGCCAAAATAAATGGAACTGCATTTCTTAAATTAACATGTTTAATTATTTTTTTTTAAATAAGACATAATATATTTTTCTGCACAAATGTATTTATTTATTTATTTATTTATTTATTCCCTTTGCTGCTCAACTGCTCTATTTCTATATGTATGATAACTGTTTATTATTGTATTATAACTGTACTCTTATTTTAAATTAATTCTACTTTTATGACATGGGCAGTTGTCCCCCCATTGGCTGAAATGACCACAATGAGCCTTTTCTTGTAGCCATCTACCAGTTTCTGACATCGACTGGAAGAAAGTTTCCCCCCACTCCTCAATGCAGAATTCTTTCAGCTGTGTGATATTTGGGGGGTTTCTTGCATGCACAGTCCGTTTCAAATCATCCCACAGGATCTCAGTAGGATTTAGATCTGGGCTTTGACTTGGCCATTCCTGAATTCTCCATTTTTTAGCCAGTCCTTGGTGGATTTACTGGTATGTTTTGGGTCACCGTCATGTTGCAAGGTTCAGTTCTGCTTTAGTTTCAAACAGATGGTCTTACATGTTCCTCAATCACCTTCTGACAGAATGTAGAATTCATAATGGACTCTATGATGGTGAGCTGGCCAGGTCCTGCTGCAGAAAAGCATCCCCAAACCATAACACTTCCACCTCCATGTTTTGTAGTTGCTAGGAGGTTCATTTGCTGAAATGCTGTATGCCAAACATGCCCTGTTATGGTGTCCAAATAATTCAATTTTAGACTCATCTGTCCGAAGCATATTCTTCCAGAAGTCTTGGCCTTTGTCTCTGTGTTCTTTGGGAAACTTCAGTCTTGCCCTCATGTTTTTTTAGACAGCAAAGTTATCCTTCTTGCACACCTCCATAATAATTAAAGTTTTTCATGCACTTTAATATAAACTGTAGCAAAAGCTTGCTGTAGGTCCCGTGATGATATTTTAGGGTTTTTGGAAACGTCTTTAAGCATCTTTGCGTCTGCTCATGGGGTGAATTTGCTTGGATACCCTGACCTGGCCATGTTGCCAGTTGTTTTATATGTTCTCCACTTGTAAATGATTTTCTGGACAGTGGAATGGCTGATTACAAATTCTTTTGAGATCTTTTTATATCTCTTACCGGACCTATAAGCATCAATAATCTTCTTTCTGAAGGTCTCAGAGAGCTCTTTGGATCTCACCGTGGTGATACCTCTCACTTCAACAATTGAGAGCAAACCATGCTAAATGTCTGAGGTTTAAATAAGGCAAGCCTCCTTCAAAATGCTCTGTAACAATGTTCTAATGATTTGCACCTGATGTAATACAGCTCTAGGTCATTTTATTCATTTTAAGCACAAATAAATGTGGGGGGTGTCCTTACATTTTCCTCACAAGAATTTGGCTTGGTTTTATTTGTTTAGTTATATTTCAATATAGTTAAAATGAATATCAAATGCCCATATGTTTAGCTATGTTAAAACAAAGGCTTTCATGGGGTGTCCTAATTTTTTCACATGACTGAATGTTGGACAAAAGAAAGAAAAAAAAGAACCCTTGCATGATTTACTGACAAAAATACAAGCAAATAATTTCCAGGTTAATCACATCACATGGAAACGATACTCTTTGTATAAATCCACACCCACAGCCTTACACAATTATGGCATAGTCACAGAAAAGTGTCCATCATCTCCATAGTCACCTATCACCTACACACTGTCTAATCTAGGAGCGAAAAAGCAAGTAAACCAATGAGTCCCATCATCAGATATTATAATTTTATACTGTGCATCTGTATATTTATGCATGGGGTATGGTTGCAGTCTCAGAGCTCCAGTATCCTGAACTCGATCCTGAGCTGAACTCATTGACAGTGTTGAGTTTCTGTGTCTGTGTGGGTTTCCTTAGGGTTCTCAGGTTTCCTCCCACCTCCTGAAGCAGGTAGGTGGATTGGCTGCTTGGAAGTTGCCCTAAAGTGTAAATGAGTGTGTGAATGTGTGTACCTGGTGCACTGTGATGCACTGGTTTCCCATGCAAAGAGTTGTTCTGCATGCAGATTAAAGTGCTTACTGAATGATGATAGTCTATATATCCCTGTTCGGAAATCTCACATCTGGACGGCAATAAAATCACAGGAGGAGTGACTTTCTTGTGGATTTTATTTTCTAAGAATCCGGATGTTTGAGTCACAATCGTTTGCATCAAGAGGACGACGAGACGCTGGAGTAGAGCAGAGTAGAAGGTGGAGTAGGAGCTTGGTGCTGAACGAAGCTTCCGGGAACGTTTAAAAAATAAAGAATACAATAAAAGAAAACAAAACGCATGCGTTTTTCGTGTTCATGACTTGGCGAGTGTTTATTATCTGGGGGGGTGTCACTGATGCATGCTACAGGAGTTAATCTGGCAAGTAGCAGAAGTCAAACATCCGAACCTTTTTCCGACACGAGGTGACATCTGCATAGAAGATCACCGACATGAATATCCGGACAGGACCAAAATGATCAGATGAGTGCTAGCGCTGAGTAGATAATTCGGCCTGCAATTTTCTCTGAGGAAGTCTGAGAAAAGCATCGACGTGGCCGATCCGAACGGAAATAAAGCCACAGAGGCGCACCTGTAACATAGGAAATGACCCCAGGACCCCATGTAAATTTAATCCCATCCAGCAAGAGCTTATGATGTCAATCACTCCTTAAGTGTTGTTTTCTTTTACCAGTTTCATCCATGAGCTCTTATATTTCAGATTTTAGTAACACTATTTGGATAGTCTGCTTTCAACAATCTATGAGTGTTCCTTCTTGTTTTCACATTATTTGGATAGTCCGGTTTGTAGCTCTTGATGTTTAATAGATCAGCTGTAGACCATTAATATGTCCCTAGTGCTAGCAGGTCAGTGTATATATTCTGGAGAGCACACAGTCCAGACTAATCAAATACCAAGATGTGTTCCTGAGATTGTAATGGACTGAACTCTCTGAAAGTGATGGGGACAAAATCCTACCTAAACACACACACACACACACACACACACACCTGCCATCTAAAATAATAATGATTATTTTAATTAATTAATTTAATGTTATTATTATTATTATTATTATTGTTATTATTATTGTTATTATTATATGCCTACTACTTCTAATAATAAACTTTTATACAATATTTCATAAATTATCACAGCATAGGTGGTGCAGAAAAATATGAAAAAAATGTCAGAAATAAGTAATTAAGTACTAATTTATTAAATTTCATAATAATAACTGAATAGGTCAATTCTAAAGCAATCATTTAATTAATAAAATAAATAACTACAATAAAATTGTAGTAGTGAATTGGGCAGAGGACTGAATAAAAGTCAAATAAATAAATTGATCAAATAAAAGAACAGCTAAAAGAAAAGAAAAAACTGCTTGAGGGAAGAAGGTCAAGAGGTTCAGGAGCGTCTCTGCACTTCTCACCACCTCTTTTTGTGTTTTGTTCACTACACGGACAGTAATTCTGTGTTTACTGATACATACAACAAAGAAAAAGAGGAAGCTATATATGTTTGGGGCATAAATAACAGTTGGGTTCAAATAGGAAATAGGAAACATAATCAGGTCTAAATATGAAGTGGAAGAATGCTGCGTTATTTACGGTAATAATATCCGCTGCGGTGCAGAAATAATACCTCGGCACACTGATCCGGTTTTGTCAGTCAGTAAGAAGCGCAAAATAATCATGAGCTCATGATATCTGTGTAGCTTTCCTTGTGGTAGTAGGCAATGGATCTTTAATGACATATAAATAATATAGTGTATTGAATTCTCAACTCTGATTGGTCAGAGGGTGTTGATTCAGCTTGGATGCTTTACGTAACACAAGTCTTATATTAAACTGATTTAAAATGTATAAATCTATAAGGAGGGAGTCTCTAGTGTCAGAGATAGGAAGTTTTCCTCCATGGGAAAGTCTTCAGGGGTTTAGGACGGAGGAGTTTTTCCGCTTCGTAATATTGTGTCTAATTAAATTTATGAATAGGAATAGGAAGCTCATGAAGGAGTGACTGTTTAGGCTGTAGTTATTGTCATGTAAGCAAACTGGCTTGTTTTGCAAACTTTGCACAGCATTAAATGTAACCAGAAATGGATAAAAAGTGTGATGGGTGGTCTGTTCTATTTTTAGCCCAAGCTTAGTGGCACGACTTCCTGTGAGGACCCTTGGCCCTTGGAAACTGGTAATATTGGTAATATTTTTGGGAGGCTGGAACGAATTATCTGCATTCTTATGGAAAAATTCATAACGCAATACATATTTTCACCTTTACATTCATATGCTGAGTTTCCACTGTGTTTATTTGGAAAAAAAGTAATAAACTTTTAGGATGTATGAGAGTATGTGTTGATAGATTTAATGTAAAAATACACCCCTAAGTGCTTGTTTTCTTAATAAATATATACGATCAAGCATGTTAATATTAGATCCTTATAAATCCAGGATCTTAGTTGTACATGTCAGATCATTTTTCCTGACAGTTCCATCAGATGTTCTTGCGGTATCTCAGGGATCTTTACTCAGCATGAGATGAGGTCCTCTGTTCTCCGGACTCTTCCTACTTTAAGCCCAGTATCCGGTGCCAACAGAAAGAGGACGACTTCCCCCTTTTCGCTCTGAGTTCCTCTCACTTCTTGACTAATGTTTCTGTGGAATTTCTACTTTCCACAGTTACTCTTCGCTCAGTAGGGGTCAAAAATTTCTGCAAAGCCGTCCCACAGTGTTCTCCTAAAAGTCTTATACACGGGAATTGCCATTTTTAATGTGTTAATTGGCTTGATTAAATCTGTCAGCTAAACATGGATTTATCAAAGCAAAGAAAAACAAAAACTTTTTAGATATTAGACATTGTTTTAATTTTTTTTTTTTTTTGCTTTACTTAAAATGCTTCAGAGCATGAAGGGTTAATCAGACATTTGCCTAATGTGTTTTTGTTACATGGCTCCTAACCCCTGCCCTCCCCCCCTCCAATGGGAATTCAGGCTTAAACTAATCCAAACGCCGGAGTGTCTGAGTGTCCTGTGAATGAGACGGAGCCGAAACGCCCCGAGTGGTCGAGGCAGCTGCGAATGCCACAATTTCGGCCCGTGAACAGCAAATGTTCTTTCGAGTCATTAGCAAAGCGGGCCAGGAAATTTATTACCAAACATATTGGTATTTTAGGGCGCAGCTGATTCGAGTTTAGTGCACTCTAAAGCCACTCTTTCTCGTTCAGGAATTCCAGCTTCCAGCAGAGGAGCCTTAAAAAGCAGCCAGGGTCGCAAAGAGACAACAAATTATCCACTTTGATGGCTGCGCTACAAACACCATACAGGTTTTAAGGCATATTTTGGGTCTAAAAAGTTTAGAAAGAGAATATCATATCTTAAATTTACTATAAAATGAAGCGCCATGAATGCGCTTAATTTATTTACTTAATATAAATCCTCCATGAGTTATTTTAATCCTGTGATAGAATGGATATAGAAGTAGAAACACACCCACTAATGCAGTCATGTAATTTAACACACCACAAGAAACTATATCCACAAGCCACAGGCTTCTACATCCCAACACACACTAGCACACTACCATATCACACATTAACTATATTCTAACATACACTAATACTGTGTAATACACTTCTTTATTTAACATAAACTAACACTGTGTATTGTACTAATTATATGGGTGGGACTATGCTGGGGGTGGGGAGAAGTTAAAGGTTGTGGTGAAGTTGAGGGTTGGGGTTATGTTGAGGGGTGAGGTTAAGGAGCGTGGTTAACCTAATGGGTGAAGCTATGTGGAAGAGTGGGGTTAAGTTGAAGGGTGGGGTTAAAATGAGGGCTGTGGTTAAGGTAAGGGGTGTGGCTAGGTTAAGGGGTGAGGTTATGGTGAGAGTAGGGTTGTGTTGAGAATATGGGATAAGTTGAGGATGGGGTTAAGTTGGGTGGGGTTATGTAGAGGGGTGAGGTTAAGGGGTGGGCTTATGGTGAGAGTGGGGTTGTGTTGAGGGTGGGGTTTTGTTGAGGGGTGCGCTTATGTTGAGGGGTGGGTTTAAGGGGTGGGGTTACAGTGAGAGGGGGTTGCATTGAAAGTGGGGTGAAGTTGAGGAGGGGGTTATGTAGATGGGTAGAGTTGAGGGGTGAGGTTATGCTGAGGATGGGGTTAAGTTGAGGGGCGGGGTTAAGGGGTGGGGTTATAGTGAGAGCGAGGTTGTGTTGTGATTGGGGTTAAGTTTTAAGTTAAGGATGGGGTAAAGTTGGGTAGGTTAATGTAGAGGGTGGGATTAAGGAGTGCGGTTATTTTGAGGATGGGGTTGTGTTGAGAATGGGGTTAAGTTGAGAATGGTGTGAAGTTAAGTTGGGTGGGGTGAAGTTAATTTGGGTGGGGTTATGTAAAAAGGTGTGGTTAAGTGGTGGGGTTATGTTGAGGATGAGGTTAAGTCGAGGGGTGAGGTTAAGGGGTGGGGTTGTGTTGAGAGTGGGGCTGTTTTGAGGGGTTGGTTTAAGTTGCGAATGGGGTTAAGTTAAGATGGCTGGGGTTATGTAGAAGGCAGGGGTTATGTAGAAGGGTGGAGATTGGGTGAAGGATTGGTTCTTTTACTGATACTGTTTTTTTTTTCATGGCTTTATAAATATTTCCACATTCACACTTCTGTGTTTTGTCTCTGGCATTTTATCCTTCCTGATTGTATTGACTTCATTCCATGCATCCATCCACCCATGCCTCCATCTACCCATTCTACTTATGCTTTATTTCCTGATATCAGCTGGAGTAACGAGTCTCAGCAGTGTGCTTGTTTCACTCTTTTCAGCCCTAAAGAGCCGTAAAGTGTCGTCTGGAGGACCATGAGGCCTGGCTGAATTTCTCCAGGTGTTTGACTCTCATAAAGACAGAGATTCATGACAGCAGGATTATCTCAACGCTGGAAGCGAACACTCTGACTCAGTCTCAGGCACAATTTATAAAAGTGTTGGATGGAAACTCTTGCATGGAAATAGCTACAGAGCAATAGCAACGAGCTGAAACATCATTTTTAGTACAACTGTTTCCATAACATGCAGGTGGAAAGTTCATAGCACCATAACTAATCACGTTCCTAGCTAAACATAATATGGAAAAATCGTATATCCGCTTGTTGTACATCTTCTCATAGTTCCTATTTCAACCCTGTGATTTCCCTTAAACAATGAATCTGACTGATCAGATTCTAGAATCCAACAGCACGGTGGCTTTAATGCAAATTCTGTACTAAAGCACATGTTGTGTACGACCCTATTGTGTGTCTAAATGCTTAGAGAGTTGTGTTTGTGCATAAGCAAGGAGGTTTGCATATTTTCCCCAAACTCCCGCCTACAGACCGACCTACTGTTTGTTTAAAGAAAACTGTGGCTCTGCTTGAACTTTCATTCGCCACATGAAAGCATGTTACTTGCTACTAATTTACTTTAGACATCTTTCGGCACTGTTCGATCTTTTATTTTTTGTGGTTGCAGCTTGTCATCGTCGTCATCATTTACATTTACGTTTTATGGCTTTTTGGCAGAAGCTGTTATCCAGAGCGACGTACAGAAGAGATTCATCATCAAAATTAAACATAAAAGTGAACGATTTCAACCAGAAAGATGCAAAGGTGTGTTGTGGAGCTGTATAAGAGTGTAAACAGGAGCAGTATCATTTTTAAAATGAATAACATTTCTCTGATTGGGTTTGGATTTCTGACATTTATGAGAAGTTACTTTACTCTGCTAGCTAGGTAGCGGTCCAAATGACATACTACACCTACACTATGCACTATGTACTCTATCTCCTGTCTAGTGTATGAATTTTAAGCGGGTAATATCATCTCAAACCGAACACTTTATTTACTAACTGAAAGTCGTTTCCCAGTCGATGGCAAATGACGAGGTAATGCGACGTCACAGGCTTTAGCTGAATATGTTGAAAAACACATCACACAATATGATATGAATGTGGACTAATTTAAAAGACATTTATAAGATATCTTGTCCATGAGTCTTGTACGCCATCTTGAAATATCTTCTCATGTAGCGTCAGAACAGAACAAGCGTCTCTCTTCTGCTACGTGAGCAAGAGTGCACAAAATGTCCGACATTTCACGGTTAGTAGGATGGTGCATAAGTATGTGATCTTTCACCTTAGGTCTAGCTAGTAATGGAGTTAATGCTAAGCTTTTGAACTTTGCTGCATTTTATTTCATAATTAGAAAAATATAGTCATCTTCTAAGTCAGAAACCTGCAACAGACATACTGTATAATTCGTCATCTATGCTCGATTAAGATGAACACTTTGCTTGAGTTTGCAGATGTAAACATACCATGGCAGCACATACAGTGAAAACAAAGCGTTACTGTCTTTGCTTCACTTGTTACCAAATAAATTTGAAAGATGATTTGCCTGTTTGCAGTAAACAATCATTTTGTGTTGACTTTTTTGTAAGACTGGACTAGCTTGCTGTATTAGCAGAGCTCTGGAGTGTTGAGTTCACGAACAAAGACTGTTAAGAGAGTTAGCAGGAGAGTGAGCAAGAAATTTAGCAGGAGAGTTAGCAAGAGATTCACACAGTATTTTCAAGCCTGTGTTTGTTAAAAAATACCTAGAAATATTTATTAATAAACGATCATTTCCTTTCAGTGAAACTCCACAGAGAGCACTCCACCACACAACTTCAGAGCTAACTCTGTCTAGTACTGTAGCATGACTTCACAATTTCATCAACGCAAAATTAGAGCGTGAAACGCGTCAGTCGACAACATGGACTCATTTTTTCCCAACGTAAAAGGGTTTTACAAAAGAGAGATAAAAAAAAGAGATAAAAGTGAGCGAGCAAGAGATTTAGCAAGAGAGTTAGCAAAAGATTCACACAGTATTTTCAAGTCTGTGTTGGTTAAAAAGACATAAAAGAGAGTTAGCAAGAGATTTATCAAGAGAGTTAGCAAAAGATTTAGCAAGAGGTTCAGCAAGAGATTTAGCATGAGAGTTAGCCAGAGATTTTTAGCAAGAGAGTAAACAAGAGCTTCACACAGTATTTTCAAGCCTGTGTTTGTTTAAAAAGACCTAGAAATATTTATTAATAAATAATCATTTCATTCCAACTTCTGTCTTCTCTCTAGTTGTATAGCATGACTTCACGATTTTATCTAAAACGCGTCAGTCAAAAGTGTAGCCACAACACCGATTCATTTTTCCCCGACACAGATAAGAGATAAAAGCATAAACCCTGGTGTGTTATTGCTGTAATGACTGACTTACAGCGCTGTTATATGTAGTAGCCCATTATGGGTCCCTTGGTACTGAAGTTACATTTGCAGCTATAGCACAAACCCGGGAGTATTATTTTAACACCCTGAGCAAAAAGAAGTCTATAAAATGTAAATAATGAAATTACCCGGTGGACGTTGGATGTTTTTTTCACCTCAATCAGACGCTATTTAAAGCCGAACCGCTTTAACGAGGTGCGAGTAGGCAGCAGCTTTGGCAGCTCAGCTGTAGGCAAAGCATGAATCATTGCATAATTACGCATTTGTGACATAATTTTCTTAATCAACTCCACGCATTCAATCTAAATTGCAGTCTGCAGCCTCCCGGTAAGAGATGATCCTTAATAAAGAACGGATTCACTTTTAATCTTAGTGCACCTCTCAGGTTTCTCACTTGATATAGTTCTTGGCAAAGTCGTGATTTAGCACCGAAGTCAGGCTCAGAGCATCAACGCTGCTTTGTTAAGGCCAGCACAATGACCATGTACACGATCAGAATATTAATACATCCTGTACGGTCACTCACAAAGTGTTCACAGTCAATAACCCAATCCTACAGCCGTGCATCAGGACTGAGGTATAAATAAGGTTC
>NC_080732.1:5924853-5954853 GCF_019097595.1 Hemibagrus wyckioides | reverse complement strand
AATATAATATAATATAATATAATATATAAGCACCTATTTAAATGATCGTTAATAACGTGTCATATTTCACTTGCCTCAGAATAATATTATAACTTTATTAATTAATTTATTTATTTTTTTGATTATTTTTAAAAACATTAGGATGTTTTTACATTCTACATACATGCCATAAAAAAAAAAAATAAATAAATAAAAAATTCAGCTTCGGCATTTTTTTAAAAAAAAAAAAAAAAGCTCAGAACATACAGTGAAAAATCCTGAGTGAAAAAATAAATAAATAAAAAATAATAAATAAATATTTAACAAAATCCCAGAACAAAAATTCTATAAAAAAACCTCACTTGATTCCTTTAAAAAAAACTTAATTACTTAATAAAAAAAATCCACCCAAAAAATCCTTAATAACAATATTATAACACTGTTATTACATTATTATTATATTATTATTATTGTATAACAAGAATATTGTGTTAAATATCGCTATATATTAAGTCACCTGGTACCGGGACAATGTTCCGTGGCTTGTGTGTGTGTGTGTTTGAGTGTGTGTGTGTGTGTGTGTTTGCTTGTGGAAACAACTGATGCATGACCAAAAAAAAACCCAGTGCAAACAGTCATGAGTGACGTGCGCTTGGCCTTTATTTTTTTTTATTTTTTTGGATGACACGGTGCTTTGTTCCTGTAAAGGCGGCGCTGGGTGCGAGCTGAATTGAAACGTGAACATCAAAGTGTGCACTTCTTCTCTTTCTGGTGAAGCGACTATCTTTAGCTTGTTAGGTTTGTGCGTTTGTTTGCGCTTCACCTGCACAGACTCACCTGCAGGAACGGAGCCTCTCGCTCAGAGCCGTCGATCCGGAGCTAGAGTCTGGAATCTCTTGATTTGGATGTGAAATATCATTTCTATCAGATTTCCCATCACTCAGATTGTTCGCATTTAACTGACACTTTTTATTTTACTTTTATTCTTGATGTTGTGTTTTTTTTATTTAGAATGAGTATGTATTGTATCTAAACTGGATCGATGCAGTGAAAGATTGAGACGCTTGAAAGAAAATGAAATACTGTGAATTATGATATTATTGTAATTTTTTGATTCGTATTAAATTAGATTCAATCCAAACAAATATCAGTGCAAGGAAAAGAAAAATAAAAAAATTAAAAATGACAAAAAGCGCTAAAGAAACAGTCTATGAAGATGAGCGGATAAGGTAATAAGAGAAAAACCCTTTACACGGGAGTGAGAAGGTTGCCATTGCCACTAAAAATCACCCCATATTGTATATTTAATCCAAAAAATTTGGACACGGCTTTGAAAATTTGTCTTTTCCTCATCATTACACGTCCTTTAATCTGATATAAGAGGCACACTTATAAATTCAGAATAAAACAAAGGCTTCTTCTATGAGTGTGTATCATAGTTACGTAGTTTACACAAAACCGCCGTCTTGGATCTCTGGGGATTTAGCCGTTAAGCCGTTAGTTAGCACTGATTAGAAAGTCTTTGTGAACTTGCACATGCTGTAAAAGTCTGTTCGAAACTATCACTTTTACATGAATAAAAAATGTGTTCAGATGTTCGGCTTCTCCAGGTTCAGGTAAATAAACCGTCGCTGTTTAGAAACAGATGCTTGATTTCTTTCTTTTTTTTTTTTTTGATGGATGCATTGATGCTCAGGCTTTTGTGGACTTTTCCGAGGTAAAACAACGGTAAAGTCTGGGGGCGAAAGTGGGCGACAGCCCCGACTCATGGGGGTAATAGGGGGCATTTTGTAGTGTCATAAGAACCATATGTGGCTCCATATGTTCTCCGCATTCTCCATTTCCAATTTGACCTCGTCGCCAGAGATGGACTGCCGTTTTAGGGGCTCTAAAGTGCTCTCACTGTCTCTCTCTCTGTCTCTCTTTTTTTTTGTGTGTGTTCCTTTCTTCCCCCACCCTATGCTTTTCTCTCTGTCGCCTGAGGCAGAGTCATTAGGAACTGTCACTGTGCAGGGAGATAAATTTCAGATAGCGTCAATTGCAGATGAAAGATACGGCGAAGATGCTAGGGGTGTCGCGCTCCACTTGCTTCTGTTCAACAAGTTCCCATCTCTCTCTCTCTCTCTCTCTCTCTCTCTCTCTCTCTGTCCCTCTGTCTTTACCTCCCTCCCTCCTTCCCTCCCTCCTTCCTGCTTACCTTGGCTAAGCCGCTTTTGCATGTTGATTGGGGGAGGACTAATCCAGTTTGCAGCTGTCGTAGCCCAATGATGAATCACCTTTCCCTTCATTTCGGGCCCGCTCTTTCGTTCTCGGGAGGAAGGAGGGAGGACCTGGAGGAGGAAAAACGTAGACAATGTGCCTCTCTGTTCCTCCTCTCTCTCTCTCTCTCTCTCCCTCTCTATCTCTCTCTCTTTCTCTCTATCTCTCTCTCTCTGTCTGTCCGTCTGCTCGGGAATAACAATAATGTTTTCTCAGACAACGTCTATTGTGTCACGGATGGATCCGGACAGTGACACCGAGCTAGAATAACAAAGAGGGACGTTGTTTTTTTTTTTCCGTCGCAGGTGGGCGAGAAAAAGAGAGAAATAAAAAAGAAAAAGACTCAAACTCAAAAAAGGATACGGAAAAAAAAAAAAGGGGGGAAAAGCCTAGTTGAGAATCATCAAGTTTCAGGTAAGAGAGAAAGATGACAGGAGATGATACAGGAAGTGGAGTGAGTTGAAAAGAAAAAGAAAAGAGACATTCATTCCTTTCTGAAATAATGATATTAAAAAACTTTGCTGTTAGATGCGACTTCCTGTTATTGCTGGAGCTGTTTGCTTTGTGCTTTTTCTTTCTAAACAGGAAGCTGTATAATCTCTTTACACTGACATTATGTGCATCATTATTCTTCCGTGATGACGATCTCGATATATTATAATTATTATTGTTATTAAAGCTGAATGTTTCTGATAGCCCGAGTGTTTAGCGTCAGATCGAGTTTGCCGATTGGCCGATCGCTGTAATTGTTCCTTAATGTCGTTAGAACAATAATGCTTTTAGCAAAGACAAACACAGATGAACATGTGTTTGAGTTTTGCGGCTGCTCTCTCTCTCTCTCGCTCTCGCTCTCTCTCTCTACACACACCCACACACACATAAAAACACACACTCACACACACACACACACTCTGGCCTTCATTTGCCATGCATAATAAAGCCATGCCGATGATAGAATAATGTTTTTCGTGGCGCCGATTTCAGAAAAGAAAAAAATGTTTCGAATCTCAAACCTTCATTTCTTGTTTCCTGAACTCATTAGCAGTGAACTGTACTAAAGCTTTGCGTGTGAGTGTATGTAAATGGCGTCATGCGTGAATGGTGTGAATTATTAACGATTAAAATGAGCAGGGCCGGTCAATCGTCAGGCGTCTCATTAATTGTTCAATTCGTGTCAAATGTCATCGGCGTGCCTCGGGGGACGTTAAGTGTTTTCATCTCAGGAGACGACGCGATGTGTTTAGTGGAACGTGTTTTAAATACTGTGCGTGTGTGTGTGTGAGAGAGAGTGATAATATCAAAATGAATAGGGATATAACCAGTTAAATAACCAGCAGGGATTTTATTAGTCAGAATAATTGAAATCTATTAAAAAAATAATTGGAATTTTGCCTGAAAATGTGCTTGATGTCTAGGAAGTTTGCTGATATATATATATATATATATATATATATATATATTTTTTTTTTTAAAAGCTTTGGATCAGATATAAATACAGAAGGTGTATATGATATTTATATTTACTGTGCGTTTCATTCACAGGTCTATGGAAATGCAGGATCTAGCCAGTCCGCACAGCCGAGTCAGTGGTAGCAGCGAATCTCCGAACGGCCCAAACCTCGATAACTCGCACATTAACAACAATTCCATGACACCAAATGGCACTGAAGGTATCATCAGTTCATATTCGATTCAGCACCGCCTACTGTTTATTGCTGATCTGTTTGATTTATTCGATATTATAGATGATTTCTTGTGGTCGTGATCAGTATGTGGAGAGGCTGCTAGAGTGTGTTTACGTTTCTCGATTTGTAATTGATGATATTTTGCTTCAGATTTGGATCTTGATCATGAACGTAATGATGTTTAGCAGTCTAATTAACGTCGATAAATATGCTAGACTGGTAGATCAGGCAAGGAAATAAAATATTTTGAAGATTTGATTTGAGGAGAAAATGATTTTGATGATTTTTTAAATTATTAAAAAAAAATTTAAACACAGCTATATGAACAACTTCTCTCTTCACAAGTCAGGATTATAAATAATATATATATATATATATATATATATATATATTTATATATGTGTGTATAATATATGTCATACTCTCTCTGTATATATATATATATATATATATATATATATATATATATACATACATATACATATATATATATATATATATATATATATATATATATATATATATATATATATATATATGAGCTAAAAATTACTAAAATGGCACTTTATTTCTAAAAAAAAATGTATATACAAATCTATAGCAAAAGTGCATCATATTCAGTTGAAAACAAATTTTATTTAATCATGTCGTAGAAGAATTGAGGAGCAAAATCATCGCGTCCTGTTTTTCTGAAAAAGAAAAATGAACAGGTTACGTCTCATAAACTTTAGTTTAACTTTTCTAAACCTATCTATAGATATGCCTCTAGATCAATAAATAGATAGATAGATAGATAGATAGATAGATAGATAGATAGATAGATAGATAGATCATTTAAATAAATAAATTTGGGCATACTATCAGCTTGATTTTTAACCAAATTAATAAAATTATAAACATTAAAAATATTAATTCTATTGATTTTATAATATAAAAATCACAGAAGTATTATGTATTATTAAGTATAACAATGGTCACGTATAATTCATTATATTGTGGGTTTAATGATTAGTGAAATATATATATATATATATATATATAATATTTTAGACACAGTAATAATAATAAAACAATAATATTTTAGCAAAATAAATACAAAGAATTAGTGTAATGTTTTTTAAAATAATGTCTAAAGTGAAATGAGGCCATTGTGATTATCATTCAAAAACAAAACAGAAAAAGGTTGGTTTTGGAGAATCTAAAACGCGAGTGCTCTGTTCTCCGCCGATCGTATTTCGGTCCGTTGGGAATCTTAATCTCTCTTTTTTTACGCATTCTCAGTTTACATAATGTGGTTTCTGTCCCGCCTGTGCTGAGTCGAGTGCCCGTTTTTGGTCATCTGCCCCTTTCTGTGCCACTCTCTCTCCCTGTAGGTGATAACATCACTATGCTTACGACAGCCGACTGGTTATTAAGTTCTAATTCACAATCCACTGCAGGTTTGTCCAGAAGCAAGCGAGCACTGAACAATGAAAGGACAATACTTGGTGTTTTTTTTTTTAAAACCGGAGAACAAATTCATTACTTTCTGTACAGTTTGGCGATCTCTAATCTATCAAATCTGCCATATGTATATATTTATTTTATTTGGAAATTGAACTGACAAGTCTTTGGAATCATTCAACTATTGTGCCTTTCATTAGGGTCTGTTGTGTTGTGTTGTGTTGGATTGAAAGCATGGTTGAAGTTATGAACGAGTGCTGAAAAGAAATGATCCGAGTTTTTCATGGTTATGCAATGAGAATTTTAGTGCGCTAGAATTTTTTGTGCATGCTAGTTTTCCCTGCTTCTTCTTTTTCTTCTTTTACAAAAAAAAAAAAAAAAAGGAAGGAGGGAAAACGTTGGTTTGTCTTCTTGAGAGGAATCATGTTCGCCATGTCGAGCATGAGGGATTTCACTGGGCATGACTTTATACCCACATGGTGGATTTAGTTTGTAAAAAAAAAAAAAGAAAGAAAGAAAAAAGTCTTTCGTTCTTTCTCTTTCCCTCTCTTGTTCTCCTTTGCCAGTACTTTTCCCTTTATTCTTTCTTTTCCTCTCTCCTTCACTCTCTCCTCTGTCTCTTGCTTCAACCCTTCCCCTCTCTCTCTCTCTCTCTCTCTCATTTGTCTCTCTTTCGTTCTCTCCCTGTCGTCTAGCTCTTTCTCCCTCCCTTCCCTTTCTCTCGCTCTCTTTCTGAAACGGATAGACGGATGTGTTTCACAGATATGGGTCTGTCTGAAGTCTGAAGTCTGAACCGTGCTGTGAAATCATCTCTTTTTCTGCCCGGGTCAAGCTCATAACTGTTTTATTCGCTTTTTTTGACGTCTCAATTTATCCTGCACGTTCATGCATTCCACAGCGCAGCACCGGGCTCTTTGGCCTTTTTATTCTCACTCTTTATGCCTATTTTCCTCTTTTTATGCCACATAAAAACCTGCGGTAAGAAACACGATGACTGATAAATCAATGACTTGAACTGACGTTGATTGAGGTTTTGATTTTTAAAAAAAATTCTGTCCATAGCAGAGTCCAGGCATGAAGGCATGAGCCAATATTACATTTTAATAAAACTGCCTAACTTTGGGTCGCAGTTTACGATATTCACCTTAGTGGTGTAGCAAAACCACAAAGGGTCGAGATTTCTCAGTGGTGTGGGCGTTAGACATGAAGCTAGTTCACTGGAGGAGAAGCGAAAAGAGTAGAAGGTAGCACTGAAAAAATCTCCCACTGACTTAATATTAGCTAGCTTAATATATAAAAAAGCATATCGTTTACTTCCTGTAATACTTCATTACATGCTAATACACACCTACTACTAAACACCAATATTTACCGCTCACTTCCTGTCTCTTAAGTTCAAGTTGTAAAACTTTAGTATTGTACAAAAAACACTGAATCACAAACGCTATCACAATATATTTTGCTACCTCGCTAACTCAGAATGATATGGCAACACTTGTGAACTGAATTAAAATCAGTAGTAATACCCTGATGTTTGATGACAATGTAATATTAAAATGCATAGAAAGCAAAAATCACAGATTTTTTCATGGCTACGATAGAAAATATTGTGCGTGAATATGAGTGTTAGAGAACCAATTATTGGCACATGCCTTACTGCCAAACATAGCACGACATTTCTCTGGCTATTATTATTATTATTATTTTATTCTTATTTTATTTATTATTATTATTATTATTATTATTATTATTATTATTATTAAAAATAATATTCAATAAATTATTTCAATCTTTTTATACATTTTTTTTATACTTCCCTCACAATCCTAAGAATTTTACATCACTAGTACTAATTTTCTTTAATCAATATTAAAATGTTATTTATTTTTCCCCATTTTTCCATTTTCAATTTTTTTTGTGTCACTCCTTTGTGGAATAGTTATGAAGTCCATTTTCTAATATAAGAAAGAGTGTATTACAGTATATTTAGTAACAATTTAAATTTGTACATAGGATTAAAAATTAAGCTTTTTATGTTTTCTCATTCAAATGATTATATTTTCTGTTATCATTATTTTTTCCTCTGTTTTACAGTTAAAACAGAGCCAATGAGCAGCAGTGACATCACCACGTCTGTAGCAGACGGCTCGCTAGACAGCTTCTCAGGATCAGGTAACACACACACACACACACACACGCTTTAATACCTTCATTTTTCACAAGATCATTATCTGTTTCTGTACAGCATAACGCTGACCATGTAAACATACCGAATTTCTTTATCGTGTCATATCACGTCACTTCCTTCTTGTACGCCATGTATGTTTCTACGTACGCAAAGAAAACCTGAGCACATTTTCATCAAATAAATCATTTAAACTACTGTGTTTTAGCAAAGAAACATCCTAGCATGTTAGCTAGTTATCTGATTAGCACTAGCACGCTATATTTTTCTGTAACACAAAACACCATCACAACCCGTTCACATCACGTCCTCCGACCACAAACCCAAACCGAACCACCAGATTATGGCTAACGTGCATAAACTGAGGAAACTAACTGATACGAATTCACGTTCCTGCTAATCATACAACATCATAAAAAGTTACTTTAGACTGTTTTGACTGCGTCTCTGGTTTGAACCCAAAACAGAGCGTAAACTCGATCTCACTTCAGAGCGCTTATACACTCTCAGTGCATATTAATTTCATACTTAAGCAAACATATTTGGATAAGTGTTACACGTTCCCTGCTAACGCTTCCACGCGTCTCACGGTGAAGTATAGCGTTGCTGCTAATTTGTCTTATTTCCATCCATATTTGACTGAAACACTTGATACCTTAACTTTAGACTCCCATAAATCACAGTTATGACTCCTGTCTCTGTGATATTAATGAAATTTAGGCGTTTTTAAAGTCCGGAGAACTCGGGGGAGCTGAGAGGAAACGTGTCCGGTGTTAATAAAGCGTCTCGGCTACTCAACTCATTTTACTTTACATGCCACAACCAATTACACACATTCTCTCTCTCTCTCTCTCTCTCTCACACACACACACACACACTATCTGTTCAAACCCAAAAAACATGATATCACTTAGCATAAATAGATTGACTTTTCAGCCCAAACAGGCAAACAACAGTGTTTGGTATGGCAGAAATGGCTGTTGCTACATGATAACTGTGGTAATGAAACCCAGGCACACACACACACACACACACACAGAAAAGTTGCTTGAGAAAAATGACTAGCGTGTTTTAAATAGTTTGTATGTATGCTCTTTAAAAAAAGTGTGTGTGTGTGTGTGTGTGTGAGAGAGAGAGAGAGAGAGAGAGAGAGATGTAATGTTATGCTACCTATGCTATATGCTGGCATTATAAGCCTCAGTAATTGAGCAAGAAGCTGCTACTTTTGTGACAATAAAAAAAACCTATGGTTTGACTAATGTCTCTGTGTGTGTGTGTGTGTGTGTGTGTAGGAGAGAGAGACAGACAGACAGACAGATAGATAGATAGATAGATAGATAGATAGATAGATAGATAGAAAGTTACGTTAGGCTACTGATGCTATATGCTAGCAAAATTCCCTCAGTAAACACTGCAAGTTCTGTGAAAATTAGCAAGAAGCTGCTACGTCTGTGGCAAAAAAAAACATTAGAGTATGAATAATGTGTGTGTGTGTGTGTGTGAGAGAGAGAGAGAGAGAGAGAGAGAGAGAGAGAGAGAGATGTAATGTTATGCTACCTATGCTGGCATTATAAGCCTCAGTAATTGAGCAAGAAGCTGCTACTTTTGTGACAATAAAAAAAGCCTACGGTTTGACTAATGTCTGTGTGTGTGTGTGTGTAAAAGAGAGAGAGACAGACAGACAGACAGACAGATAGACAGATAGATAGGCTACTGATGCTATATGCTAGCAAAATTCCCTCAGTAAACACTGCAAGTTCTGTGAAAATTAGCAAGAAGCTGCTACGTCTGTGGCAAAAAAAAACATTAGAGTATGAATAATGTGTGTGTGTGTGTGTGTGTGAGAGAGAGAGAGAGAGAGAGAGAGAGGGAATGCAGACACAAATGTCTGTGAGTTTAAATGTTACTAACATAATTACCTCAGTAAAATAATAAAGCTAGCACTGTCAGTATTAGTAATATTATCTATCTACACTAATCGTGGTTATAACTACGAGACATTCTGGCAAATATCGTACAGTATTTTTTGAATGAATAGGTTTAAAATATTTCACGTGATCTATGGGTTAAGGAAATTGCATTTTAGTAAAATGTTTTGCTAGCGCTAACTGAGTAGGATGAGAAAAATACTATATCAGCATATCAACAGATCGTACGTTGCACCGTGTGTGTATGTGTGTGTGTGTGTGGTGTGTGTGTGTGTGTGTGTGTGGTGTGTGTGGCCTCTCTGCCCTCCCACTAAGAGATCTGCACAGTCAGTAGAAAGCCTCCTGATTATTTTCCCCTCATTACTACCCTTCGTAATTCGACTTTAAGTGACATAAATCCAGCATAATGACCTTTTTTCGTTCTTCTGGCACTAAATTATATTTGCTTAATATTTTTTTCTTTTATATAATGCTTAAAACTATGTGCTTTGCCTGTTTTCCGTAGCGATTGGAAGCAGTGGCTTCAGCCCAAGACAAACTCACCAGTTCTCTCCACAGATCTATCCTTCCAAGTAAGTGGACTTTTATTTTCGCTCTATAAACCAAGCAGCACTGTTATTTATTTATTGCTATCTTTAAATATGAATTTACTGTAGTTGTCACTCCAGCCAGAGTTGGAATTACTGTTATCAAATGTATTATTTCTTTTCTGTGCAACCTTACTGTTTAGATATAAACTCTGTACACGCAAGTATTTTGTCGTAAACCTATACTAGGCTTTCGGGCTATACGGTCAAATCAAACACACTTTATCAATGTGCAGATGTTACAAAAATACACCGATCAGGCATAACATTATGAACAGTGAGAGGTGAATTGAATAACACTGATGATCTCCTCATCATGGCACCTGTTAGTGGGTGGGATATATTAGGCAGCAAGTGAACATTTTATCCTCAAAGTTGATGTTAGAAGCAGGAAAAATGGACATGCATAAGGATTTGAGCGAATTTGACAAGGGACAAATTGTGATGGCTAGACCACTGGATCAGAGCATCTCCAAAACTGCAGCTCTTGTGGGGTGTTCCCGGTCTGCAGTGGTCAGTATCTATCAAAAGTGGCCAGAGGAAGGAACAGTGGTGAACCGGCGACAGGGACATGCCAGGGCGGCCAAGGCACATTGATGCACGTGGGGAGCGAAGGCTGGCCCGTGTGATCCGATCCAACAGACGAGCTACTGTTGCTCAAATTGCTGAAGAAGTTAATGCTGGTTCTGATAGAAAGGTGTCAGAATACACAGTGCATGATGGGTCAGGGCTGATTCTGCAGTCCATCACAATATTAGGCAGATGGTCATAATGTTATGCCTGGTCTGTGTATACTATATTTATAATATGCTGTGTAATATTATACCACAGCATGATAGATTTTAGACAGTTGTTATGGCTGTAAAAGGCAAAATCCCAGGTTTCTATTAATGTGGTCTAGGTTCTAATGTAGTAAATTACACTTCTTGATATTAGGCGCTTTACTGTAAAGAGATTTATGACACATACTGTACACCTATGCTATAGCATAAGCTTTTTCATTAACATTAGTGGCAAACAGATAAAAAGTATATCAGTGTTGAATAAATAAAAAATTCGTAGTGTTTAAAAGTCGCTGTGGTATAAGAGAAACAAAGCACTTTCTTTTAAATGGAAAGGAGTATAATTTATAAACCATATCGTGAGTCTAGATGCGTCAATGAATGAGTATCATGTTTCTTTCTTCCTGTTTTTCCCCTCCTCTCTCCAATAGCAGACCTTATCCGCATATTCTTCCCACTCCTTCTTCACAAAACATGGCGGCGTACGGACAGACGCAGTACAGCACAGGAATGCAGCAGGCCTATGCCACTTATCCTCAACCTGGCCAACCTTATGGCATCCCGGCTTACGGTAAGCACAAAAAGCCCTGACTTTCTGGATGGATTCTTTTTTTTCACTGATTTTGTACAATTCTTTGGTCTTACACTTCTTTCTAGCAGCACTGGTTGCTAAGCAGCATAACAGATAAAGGGTCCATGGACAGAACAATGGCTATGGTGCAAAAATTTTATTGGCTAGAAACTTGGCACATTAATAAAGAATTAAATCACTGATGCAGAGTCACAGTCGTCCGTGACTTCAAGCCAATCAGGATTCAGAACCGAAACGATCCCTTTTCCAAAACAAATTACGCTATGAAAAGCTAATGCACCTTAAGCTGTATTAGTGCTGGAATTTATATAAGAAATTGTTTGTACCAAGAACTAGCTAAATACCTCATATACATAACAAAACGATGGATTTCCAACATAATCACTTTATGACATCACAACTCCAAGTCCGACCGAACCACAGGCTTGGATTCTCGTTGCATCGGACATAACGAGTTCTTAGCATTTCAATCCTTCTGCAGCGTGCACTACTTAGCAGAGCTCAATTGCACCGAAGCGGCCGTCTCTTCACGTTTCATGGTAATATACCTGACTATTTTCAAGAAAATCCCCCCACAGATATGCAGCAGCACTACACCAAGCTCTCAGCTGATCATTGAGATAAGATTAGTGTCGATGACTGTGTTTTTTATCTACTAAATTCTTGCTAGCCTTTGCGGTTATTTCTAAACCGTTTCGTTTTATGCTAGATAGACAGATGCGAGAGATTAGACAAACGGAGACCAAAACAAAATGATTTAGATTCTTGATGCATGGAACGTTTTTCTTTTGTCCCTGTGATGGAGGGAATTGAAAAGGCACTGGTATCATGATAGAATCTGGAAAAATAAAATGTCCCCAAAAAAAATAAAATTCCTGAGCATGATTTGAGCTGATCGAAGTAAAAGCAGTAGGTAAAATATGTGGATGAACTTTCACAGTAATACCAGTAATTGAACTCATCCCAGTTTACAGGATATTATCATGATATTTTATTGGAAAATCTGCATGTCTTTAGAGAAGGTTGGTGGTGTGAACAGAATAATGGGATTTTTTTCCTCACAAAATAAGGGGCCAGACCTAGGCTTGGCCTTATCCCGAATGGGATAACAGTAGTTTCCTCACTTATGTGTATATGTACCATGTGGATTTTTGGATACTCAGGGTTCCTCTAGGTTTCTTTTTTAATTAATGGTAGTAATAGGTTCTTCTTGGAAAGGTGAAACCTTTAGCGTGCTAGATGTCATTTTGTTGTTTCTAAGACAATGTTCTGTCATTTTAAGTCGATGAGACAAAAGCGTAAAATTGTAGAAGCCGCTATTTTAGCACTAATCAACCAAAGTGTTGAGTAATGCTTTTAAAACACGAAGAGACCCTCTGACTGTTTCTCCATCACGACTCAGACTCAGATATTTGTACTGTTTAAACTTGGACTATGCGTCACTGTTGTGGTGTCACTAACTGATTTAGGTCCATTGTGGGCAGGAATCAAGACGGAAAGTCAGGCTCAGTCTCCTGGACAGAGCAGCTTCCTCAGTTACAGCTCCAGCTTCTCAACACCCCAGACGGGACAAGCGCCCTACAGCTACCAAATGCAAGGTCTGAGTCTTCTTCTTCATCTTTTTCCTCTTCTTCTGTTCTTGTTCCCGCTTCAATGGAAAAGAGCTGTGGTTTTTCTGTTCAGTCCAAATGTGTCAATTACTCTAATAAATGAAATCACATGAACAAATACAAGCAGACAGAAACAGATTCACACAGACCCACACAGCAAATCGTCCCTATTTTTTTTTTCATTTCTGACTGGTTTCATTTATCATCCTTAGCTACGTTTTTATCATCACGTTCAAGTCAGTTTATCCCCGTAAAGTCTGTCTTTTTTTTTTATTTCCAAACAGTGGAAAAAAGAAAGTAGCCCTCTAATGACTCGCACTCATCCAGATGATAACTGTTTCAGTAATCGTGTCTTTCCTCCTTCTTCCTACATGATGTGAGGTTCGGTTTGTTGAAAATAAAGTCCATCTGGACTCCATCGCACGCTCTGGTGACAAGAAAACAAAGCCTCTGCGGCATGGAAGAGGAAAAGAAGCAGCAACTGAAAAGTCAGTGTCTCCTCTTGAGGGGAAATATTAAGTGAAGACCAGCAAATAAGTGCAGTTAGGAGTGTGGAGTTAGGTAAAAGGAATGGGGGATTGAGGAGGGTGGAGGGGTTTGCAAGGTTTTTGCCCCAGGGAGGGTGGGGTGTTGGGTGACCAGGCCCTTTTCCCCAGCATGAGGCAATTCTTCATGGACAGGAGGGAGTTTAAAAATGGCCTTTCATGTGGCTCGGCACTCCATCCACAGTCCACGTCTGTCCCTTTTATGACTTTTTGAACTGTAGGTTTCGCTAATTCAGTGTGCAATAGGAGTCTGAAGTCTGAGGAGAAAGTTCACGGTT
The DNA here is from genome assembly GCF_019097595.1 of Hemibagrus wyckioides. Classification (NCBI taxonomy): domain Eukaryota; kingdom Metazoa; phylum Chordata; class Actinopteri; order Siluriformes; family Bagridae; genus Hemibagrus; species Hemibagrus wyckioides. The sequence goes on along the minus strand of NC_080732.1, from coordinate 5,940,980 downwards.
GGGCTCCTTCCAAAGATCCCACCCCACCCCATTAACAAAAGGGAGAAAGACATTGGCACACTTTTGGTGAGCGTCTAGGAGATGTTGAATCAGGAGATGTTCCCGAAACCGTCAACTAGCCATCGTCAATTGTGTTTAGAACTGTCACTTGCACTTGATGTGAATTCTACAGTAAAGAAAAAACTATTTAGTGACATTATTGGGATCTCCGCATTGCTAAACTCAGCATTAACGATTAAAGTTGCAGGTTAGATTAAATTCATATTAAAACCCCAGACTTGAATGAAACCCCAGAGCACTTAATTCACTAAATTCAGTTCATACTCTATTTGAATCTGAATTCCAGAATGAAATTTCCCATTTAAATCCTGGAAACCAATTTGAATTTCATTGATTTGAATTCCAACTGCCGACTTAATGACGCTGGAACGTCGTTTTTCAGGGGGCAGCAGATTGATCAGAGGCTTTGAAATGCGAAGTCTATTGGATGGATTTTAGAAAGATCTTTTTTTTTTTTTCTACTAACCGGAACTATGAGCCTTTTCCTAGTCGCTGGCAAATACATGTAATGTGATGCTGCTTACTTTAACAAAATATTTCAACAAAATTTTGAAAAATAAATCACACAATGTGTGTGGATGAAATTAAAAAGACATTTGCAGGATGTCTTGTTCACCGGAGCGTTGTTGGCCATCTACCCACATCCAGCGTCAGCACCTGGTAGCCCCGCCCCTTTTTCCACTACGTAAATGTACATGGTCATTCCCAACTTTATTTTTTTTTTTTATCTTCTTCTTGTTGGAATTTGCAATGTGAACAACAGAAAATTTGCAATAGAATATTGTAGAAGTGTGGTGTTATTTGCTTACAGCTGAAAGTAAATGTAGCCGTAATGAACTTGGATTTTATTGTGCTTTATAAGTAAAGGGGACTTTCCTGTTGAGCACAATACAAAAGAATGTGTCTTTACTTCATGAAAATTGCAGTTAAATTGTTATTGAAAAAAAATTAACAGCAAATGAATCTGCATGGCAGATTGAGAGAGAGAGAGAGAGAGAGACAGAGAGAGAGAGAGAGAGAGGAACAGCTGTTCATTAGCTTAAAGCCTGTTGATATTAGTTAAACTGGCCACAATGGGAACCAACTTCCTGGGAAAATATTTTCACCGTGACACGGTGTGAGAGAGAGTGTTCGAGAGGCATGTAAGCACAGTTTACTCTCACTCTCGCCTCTCGCGTGTTTAGACTCCGATGGCGTTTGTGAAATAAGAATAAATAAAAAAATAAAAAAAATTATTTAAAAAATTAAAGTATTAAAAAATAAACCTCGTCTGAGCTAGACGATCATCCGATTAACTTCTGGTTCCGTGGTCATATTTCTTCTTGAGGGAATGTCAGATGGATGTCAATCAAGTGTGCTCATTAGAATATCAGGCCATGCCCACTTTATTGAGAAAAAAAAAGAAAGATGGTTATAGGGCAGAGAGAGCATCACACTAAACTCTCTCTCCGTGTTCTCTGACCCTCTTTCTCTCTCTGTGTCTTTATGTCTCTCTCTGTGTCTCTCTTTCGGTCTCTTTGGTCTCCACCTCTCTCTGTCTCTCCTTCCCTCTCTCTCTGTTCTCTGTCCCTCTCTATGACTCTCTCTGTCTCTCTCTCTGTTCACTGTCTCTCTCTCTCTATTCTCTGTCTCTTTTCTTTCTATGTCTCTCTTTCTGTATCTCTCTGTTTTCTCTATCTCTCTGTCTCTCTCTGTTCTCTGTCTCTTTTCTCTCTCTCTCTCTCTGTTCTCTGTCTCTCTCTCTCTGTTCTCTCTTAGTCTTTCTGTCTCTCTCACTCTAGATCTTTAACATAACACTCATGTTTGGTATCCTAGAAATGTATATTTTTTTTATTTTTTATTTTTAAGAGTAATTAATTCAAGAGCAAGAATTCGCACACATCTATCTCAAACGTATAGAAACTTTATTATGTGTAAACTTTCTATACAGAGCGACTTTAATTAACTGCTTCCTGATCACAAGTGAAGTGAAGACAGATTTGTGTACTCATCAGCCTTCCAGTCGTTTACACACAACACTGGGACTGGTTCCGCCATTGTGAAGGTGATAATTGATTCAAAGAAAAAAAGAAAAAAGAAAAACGCCAACCCATCCTCCCATTCAACCCTCCTTGCTTCCTTCCTTCCTTTCTTCATCTCCTTCTCTTCAATCTACAGCCAAGATGAAATCACTGATAAGTCAAAGAAAAAGACACTGTTAGTCATCTCCCTACCTTTCACACAAACCATCACACGCTTCACGCTATAGTTTTAGCCTGAAGCAATGCGGCTTTCACGCATCAGAGTTTTTGTTTTCGTGTGCAAAAGATGCTATCGCATATTTCGGGCAAGGAATCGTTTCCTCTTGTTTTATTTTCGCTTTTCAGATTGCAAGCATCATTTGAATCTTTGAACGCTTATCAACTTACATCATCCGAGTGCCATATATTTTAAAAAGAAATCACAAATGCGTTCCGGTTATTTTAGCATCTGGAACCAGAAATCAGACATTTTATCAGTTCAATCTCTGAATGAAATTAGCAGTTTATCCGTTGCTTCGCTCATTTGAGTCTATATAGGTGTATATATAAACGACTGGATTGAAAGAGGTAAGAAAATCTGACACTATATATGGAAATAAATGACGTTGTAGTTTAACGGATGTGGAATTTGAACTAGAAAAGTGACGCACATGCTCAGCGTTGATATCTGGTCATGTGACGTTTGCATTAAAGGGGCCATTAGGGTTTTTTAATATAATAAATATACTTAAAATATACAGGTTTTCTTCACATTCTGTCAGATTAGATATCCACTTGCCAAAAATTGGTCTCTCTGACACTCTGAGTGCTTTAAACTGGAGAGAAAAACAAATGCTGTCCACCAAAATCCAGCTGTTCTGGATAAGGAAGTGCATCTAGTGACCTGGCAATCATATGTCCTATCTATTAGGGATGTAACTGAAGAAAAGGACATTATTCTGATTGATAGACACTGTATGCTAAATGAAAGAATTATTACTATTATTATTATTATTATTATTATTATTATTATTATTATTATCATTAAATAATACATGATAATACATAACTTATAGTAACTAACAGCAAGAGTAGCTTACACTAGCTAACAGTAATTGCAGGTAACGCTTATAGCTTAGAGTAGCTAACAGTAAGAGTAGCAACCACTTAAAATAGCTAACAGTAATAGTAGCTAACACTTACAGTAGCTGTCTGTAATAGTAGCTAACACATAGTGTATAGTAGCTATCAGTAATAGTAGCTAGCACACTAGCTAACAGTAATAGTAGCTAGCTATTAGTAACAGTAGCAAACACTTACACTAGCTAATATTAAGAGTGTATAACACATAACCTATAGTAGCTATCAGTAATAGTAGTTAACACCAGGATTCAGTGACGCTGTTCTACGAGTGTTGGATCAGAATATTTGGAGCATTAAACAGATACAGACGGTGTCATCCTGTTACACACCTACTGTCTAGACTGAAAGACACAAATCTGAGAGCACTATCATTCTAGTGTTGTAAGTTGCCATGTTTTTGGCGTGTGGCTTAATGGAAAGCACTGGGTATGGGGGAGGAGCTGGGAAGAGAGTGGGGGGGTGGGGTTATATGTCTGCAATGAATCCTGTCGAAGTTAAAGATGAAGTACGGTTCAGTTTTAGAAAATATAAAAGAAAAGGTTGATGCTTCGCCCAAGTCCATGTCAACTATTCCATCAGTTGAAACACACACACACACAAGCACAAACTCACGGTTATGTGTCCCTCTCTTCCAGGAGGCAGTTTTACAACGACATCAGGCCTGTACCCAGGAAGCAATTCCCTCACAAACTCGACTGGATTTAACAACACACAACAGGTAGAGCTATAATCCACTTTCCCTTGCCTCAGCTTGTTGTAAACGTACGTCCTTTAGCACTTAGCTTAGCCTATATGTCTGCATATGGAAGCCTTTACAAAACACGTGTACGGCTTTGGATTTATCCACGGCCAGGTAGCCAAGGTCCTCTTTTTTTTTTTTTTTTTTTACTAGTTTCATTTCCTTTGTCTTTTAGCATCAGCCGTGGGATCTAGCATAACCCAAACTGGAAACTTTTATAAACCATCAAGCTTTTTACGGCACTCAAGTCAGCCCTAATATATTTAGGCTCGTCCCAGCCAGCATAGGCAAAACACAGGTGCTAAAACTTTTACCTTTTGCACCGCGGCTATATGGCTAAGGTTGCTAACGTGAAAAAAAAAAAAAAAAACTCATATACTGTACGAACACACCAGGAGGCTATACAACACAGATAGCAAACGGCTTTAGCCTCATTTTTTTCCGTCATAAACAGTGCACGATGACAGCGTATCTTCTTTAAAGGTTAAGGCTAGCATGGGTTGTTACATGTCAGCATATGCAAACCGTATTTTCCTGGAACACTAACTGAAACATGTGTGTCCTTAAATTTCATCCACATGATAGGAATCGCTCCAAAACGTCTAGCCTGCTGTAGAGCCAGGATTATCGCGGTGATATTCTCACATATGCCTTACGCCACGAGGGCAAAAGAGAAGACGAAAGACAGATCGCTTCCCAGATGTAGCACATGACAGACATGTGTTCACGTTTACATATTATGTGAGGAAGTAGCTGTGTTTGTAGAGTGTTTCAATCATGTATCGTGTTACAGCCATGCGGCAAGTATGTGTGTGTGTGCTCCTCTGCTATAAATATAAACTACATTGGTATATGTAGAAATATTAGCATAAGCCTCCTTTTCCACAGACATACGCAAAACACAATAGATCTGTTTACGATTAGCATCAATTCACAATTAGTAGCAAATCCCTGAAGCTAAAAGCAGCTAATAATAGCTAAGACATACAATATAGCAGCTAGAGGTAGCAAATAGCAGCTAACACTCGTTGCTTAATGATGCTAACAACCATAAACAGTAGGAATGTAGAGCAGATTAGAGATAAAAGCTAATAACTTGAATAATAGTAATAGGTAATAGTAGCTAAAGCTTGGTGTTAAATAGCAGCTAGCAGTAGCTAACAATAGACAATAATAGTAGCTAAAACTTAGAATGTAGAGTAGCTAACAATAATAGCAGCTATCACTTACGGTGACTAGCAGTAACACTCATACGTTAGAGTAGCTAAAATATCATAGTAGCTAACACTTAGAGAATAACACTTATACTTTAGAGAAGCTAATACTTATAGAATAGAGTAGCTAACACTTACAGAATAGAGTAGCTAACAGTAATAGTAGCTAACATTAAATGTAGCTAACACTTATAGCATAGAGTGGCTAACGGTAATAATAGCTAACACTTATAGTTTAGAGTAGCTACCAGTAATAGTAGCTAACACTTATAGCATAGGGTAGCTAACAGTAATAGTGGCTAACACTTATAGAATAGAGTAGCTAACAGTAATAGTGGCTAACACTTATAGAATAGAGTAGCTAACAGTAATAGTAGCTAACACTTATAACATACAGAAGCTAACAGTAAGAGCAGCTAACACTTATAAGTTAGAGTGGCTATCAGTAATAATAGCTGACACTTATAGCACAGCGGAGCTAACGGTCGTAGCAGCTAACACTTATAGCTTAGAGTAGCTAACAGAAATAGTAGCTAACCCTTACAGTAGCTATGAGTGATAGTGGCTAACACTTATAGCTTAGAGAAGCTAACAGTAATAGTAGCTAACACATAGCTTATAGTAGCTGTCAGTAATAGTAGCTAAGACTTATAGCATAGAGTAGCTAACCTAGCTACATTATAACACCAGCATTGTTAAGTGCTATAAAATAACACAGTACACATGTTTACCCAGTCGTGTTTGTGTGTGCAGGATTACCCATCCTACCCTGCGTTTGGTCAGGGTCAGTACACGCAGTATTACAACAGCAGCCCATACACGTTGCCCTACATGACCAGCAACAACACGAGTCCTACTACGCCGTCCACCACGGCCACCTATACGCTGCAGGAGCCGCCGTCCGCCGTCACCAGCCAGGCTCTGACCGAACAACCAGCAGGTGACATGATAACGACAACATGATATTGACCTCATTATTACCTCAGACAAAGGACTCTGTTTATGCGACTTCCATTTTGATGACCCAAACAGAGCTTTAGTCGCAGGTCTATTGCCAGAACACCTTCATTATATAAATATATTATCTGACCTGGAGATCGTACAGCAAGGACCATTAAGATACTTACTGTTACTGGATATCATATATGTAATATAATAACAGCTTTTATTGGAAGCTAACACTTCTATGTTAGAGTAGCTAAAATATAATAGGAGGTAACACTTATAGTTTAGAGACGCTAACAGTAATCAAATGTAACACTTATAGAATATAAAGTAGCTAACACTTATAGCAAAGAGTAGCTAACAGTAAGTGTAGCTAAGAGTTATAGCATAGAGCGCTAACACTTATAGCATAGAGAATCTAACAGTAGGAGTAGCTAACACTTACAGCTCAGAGCAACTAACAGTAAGCGTAGCTAACACTTATAGCATAGAGTAGCTTAAATTAAGAGTAGCTAACACTTACAGCATTGAGAAGCTAACAGTAAGAGTAGCTAACACTTATAGCATCGAGAAGCTAACAGTTAGAGTAGCTAACACTTATAGCATTGAGAAGCTAATAGTAAGAGTAGCTAACACGTATTGCATAGAGTAGCTAAAAGTAAGAGTAGCTAACACTTATAGCATAGAGTAGCTAATACTTATAGCATAGAGTAGCTAAGACTTCTAGCTTAGAATAACTAAAAGTAAGAGTAGCTAACACTTACAGCATTGAGATGCTAACAGTAAGAGTAGCTAACACTTATTGCATAGAGTAGCTAAAAGTAAGAGTAGCTAACACTTATAGCATAGAGTAGCTAACACTTATAGCTTAGAATAACTAACAGTAAGAGTAGCTAACACTTATAGCATCGAGAAGCTAACAGTAAGAGTAGGTAAGCCTTATAGCATCGAGAAGCTAACAGTAAGAGTAGCTAAGCCTTACAGTAGCTATGTGTAATAGCATGTAACACAGAGCATAGAGTAGCTAACAGTAAGAGTAGCTAAGACTTATAGCATCGAGAAGCTAACAGTAAGAGTAGCTAAGCCTTACAGTAGCTATGAGTAATAGCATGTAACACAGAGCATAGAGTAGCTAACAGTAAGAGTAGCTAACACTTACAATACAACAACTCATGAGATTGTAGAGCATAGATTATTAAGATACTTACTGGATATCATATATGCAATATAACAATAGCTTTTAATTGAAGCTAACACTTATAGCCTAGAGTAGCTAACGCATAGCTTAGAGTAGCTAACAATAATAGTAGCTAACACATAGAACTTACAGTAGCTATCAGTAATAGCAGTAATAAATAAATAAATAAATAATAGCTTTTACACAATGATTCCTCACATGAATTCATTTCCTATGATTCTACTTTTAGTTAAAAAGTTCTGGCAGACATTTTGTCCTGAGCAGAAGAAGATTCAGGCTGAAGTCGAGCTCTCCAGACCCTCATCCAGACTTTATAGCCATTAGCGTTGAATAAACGGTATCAAGGGTGTAAGAGGATCAGATAAACGGATTCAAGCCGCATGGCGGACGGGTTTTGAAGGTGAAAGCCTTTTTTCCCTTCTTCTTCTTCTTCTTCTTTTGATACACTTTTTTTGTGTGTGTGTGTCTTCCTGCAGGAGAGTACAGTACAATCCACAGTCCATCAACCCCCATTAAAGATTCAGATTCGGATCGATTGCGTCGAGCCTCGGATGGAAAGTCACGTGGCAGAGGAAGAAGGAACAATAATCCGTCTCCACCGCCGGACTCTGACCTTGAGGTACTGCGCAAACTTACTTTCTGGTTCTGGGAAATTTCAGCAGGAATGAACTCGGATTGTTTTAGTAAAACGTCATGCGCGAGTAACGTTTATGTATAACGTTCTGATATTTTTCATTTTAGCGTCAGTGTTAAACCTGTGTCTTTTCTATGCTTTGTATATTTATATTTAGCCTAAAATTGAAAGCTGCATCAGATTATTGATTTCATATCCCCTAGCATGTTAACATATCTTGCTTAATTAGTTGCTTATTATCGATCGTGTTAATGCAGGAACTGGGAGGTTTTTTGGTTTTTTTCCCCTCCATTTCCATCCATGCCACCTTCTCCCTTGGCCCCTAAACCCCAGCGCCCTCTTTATTGACAAGCGTCTCGGTTTGCACGCCTCATTGATCTCCTTCTCCGTTCCCTTGCAGCGCGTGTTCATTTGGGATTTGGACGAAACGATTATCGTTTTCCATTCCTTGCTCACGGGGTCTTACGCCAACAGATACGGACGGGTGAGTGATTTAAAAATGAATGACAGGATAAAAAATAAATTAAAAAATCGGTGAATGTTGTATTGGAAATATGAAATAAAATGTTTGAGTATACACAACTCTCAGGGTGTTATGAGTAGAGGTGTTAGTTAGCGAGATGACGTGTAGGAGAAACTGAAGTACGTAAATTGTATTCAAGTCATGCTTTAATACGGTTGTTTTGCCTTAGCAACTAATCAGATACAAGAATTTGTGATGTCACAAAATGTTAAATGATTGAAATCATAAGTCAAAAAGTTTAATCCCGAGCTATGTGTTCCATTTTTACATTGATCCACCAATCAGAAAACAAGTACTTGTGATGTCACAAAATGTTAAATTATTGAAATCATAAGTCAAGAAGTTTAATTCTGAGCTGTTTGTTACATTTTATTTTTACATTAATCCACCAATCAGAAAACAAGTACTTGTGATGTCACAAAATTTGATTGAAATCTGCTCTAAATTTTCATTTCGAGTTTTATTACATTCTTGCCTTAATCCACCAATTAGAAACGAGTACTTGTGATGTTACAAAACTGGCCAGTTATTTGAAACCAGTTGCAAAGTTTCAGCCTTACTGGCTTGCTAACTTGCTCCACCAATCAGAAACAAGCACTTATGATGTCATAAAATGTCAAATCTGCTGTAAATGTTCATTTCGAGTAATTTTACCTTCTTGCCTTAATACAGAAACAAATACTTGCGATGTCACAAATCTTCAAATGATTAAAATCGAATAGAAATTTTTATTACATTCTTGTTTTAACACACCAATCGGAAACAAGTACTTGTGATGTCACAAAACTGGCCAGTTATTTGAAACCTGTTGCAAAGTTTCAGGCTGATTTTTTTGACTTGCTCCACCAATCAGAAACAAGCACTTGTGATGTCACAAAATTTCAAATGGTTGACATCTTCTAGAATTTTCCGTGCCAAGTTTTATTACATTCTTGCCTTAATACACCAATCAGAAACATGTACTTGTGATGTCACAAAACTGGCCATAGGATTGAAATCTGCTAGTTTTTTATGGCATTTTGTAAAGATAAAAAAAACAACAACTGTTTCTGTATATTGTCTCGATAAAATCCTGAAGAGAGCTTTAAACAAAAATTCCACATTCCTTCAACAAGCTGCTCCCACTGCTGCTACAACACTACACAATGATACGATGTCATCCTCTTAACAAAGAGACAGCGAAGCACTGAATCCCGTCATATTAAGCGAATTTGTTGCAACGTTCCAAGACCAGTTTGACTAATTGTTTCCTTTTTTAATCGTCCCGACGAGGCCTGAGAGGAATGCGATTTGGCCTGCAGCTGTCTGAAATATGTGACCGCAAAACAGTTGCACTGAGAATGTCACTTCACACTCCTTAAGCGTTTTTTTTCTTCTTCTTCTTCTTTCGCTTTCCTGTCCTTCATTGTTAGTTTAATGAAGTGCTTTCCAAACCTTCCGCTCTTAGCGAGATTAGCCTGGTACTTTCCGGGATTGTGAAACAGACAGATGGCTAACACGGAGCACAGTCATGTTATGGTCATGAGAGTGTGTAAAGGTAGAACCATCATGGAGTTAAAGCATAAGTGCTGGACGGACTGTTACAGAGACTAATAAACAAGCTAGCGGTTTCAGCCAGAGAACTGTTTCTGGTACCCTATAAAACAGCCTGAGCTGACATCATGCTTTAATATTTAATATTTAATGGAAGCATTGTGAAGTTTGGATTATTTGGACCGGTTCTCATGCCTTACTGATTGATCGCATGCGTTTATTTGACTTGGACTGACTTTCAGCAGATTAATAAACTGAACGGAATTAAAAAAACAATGCTTTTTGCTTTGGGTCTAATGACTGTGTTGTGTAGCTGTGCATGTGCATGTGTGTGTGTGTGTGTGTGTGTGTGTGTTGATGGAGTCGTTTCGCTCTCTTTGTTCCTGCTGCGGGGTGTTTGATGGCTGCGGTGTTTTGTTTTAGAGCCTAGAGAGCTTTGCCCCTCGACCCTTAACTCTGTTTATTTACTTTGTCTTTGCTGTGCATGCTGGGAAAAAAAGTGAGCCTCTGGGCTTCAAACACACACACACACACATACACACACACACACACACACACAGTTCAAAGTAGGTTTATTACCATGACCATACCAAGATACCATTCAAAGATGCTGTAGTGCTTTGTACATGGAGCTAAAAGCGCCTCAGTCGAGGCACACACACACACACACACACACACACACTCTCTCTCTCACTCTCTCTCTCTCTCTCTCTGTCAATTCTACACACACTCTGCTGCTCTCACGTAGCTTAAATGTCCATCTGTTATTTCAGTAAATATCTAATATATTTATCTTTATTATAAACTCCCATGATGCATACTTACACACATTACAGACAATTTCTTTAGTGTAATCAGCACAATTCTCACCACCAGTACCAGAACTCTTATAACACCTCATACTAAAAAAAAATACAATAATGCCGTATTGCTATAAAGTCTAATGATTACACACACTGTGGTACTGAGATGTTAAAGAGGGGGGAAAAAGAGACGCTTGACTGTTTCTTCATCAAATTTATGACTGCTTTGGAGTCAGTAAGTCTTAACGTACATCCGCTGGAGGAAGGAATAGAGGAAAGAAACAAAACAAACGAAAAGAAAAGACCAGAAGAAATCTGAGAGGAACTGAAAGTGTGGTGTTTATTTTTTTGTAATGCATTCAAAGCACACTTCATTTTTTTCCCGTTTTTTTTTTTTTTTTTTTTTTTAATATATCTAATATTGCTAATTACGAGAAGATTTGAGTTAATATACAATGTTTTGAAAGAACAGAAGAACCTGAAACGAACCTCCGGCTTTCAATCACGAGCCGCTGCATAAAACGTGCTGCAGCTTTCCGACGTTTTATTTCTCGAAATATTTCCAGTCACTTAAATAAATCATGCTATGAAACACAGATGAGTTGAGAAAACACACTTAGAACATTCGGATTGTAGAACGATGGAGACGGATGTATTCTGAGTTGTTATAATGTCTTATAACAGAGTTGGAACAGAGCTACGATGGGAGCACCCCCCCCCCCTCGCTGAAGGCACACTATAAATAGAGCTGTATTGGAAAAGTGCACTGCTGTGGTTATCAGTTATCCTAATTGGCATAAAGGCAGCTCACTTCCATAAAGCTGATGGCTGAGACCAGCTGTGTGACCATCAGGGTTTTAGGGTGTGCCTCTCTATGTGTGTGTGTGTGTGTATGTATGTGTGGGGGGGGTCTTGGGGGATTTGGCGCTCTGCTGATGATGGCTGATGGGTAAAAACAGGTGGAGCACTGACAAGAGCAGAGCCTTTTGACCTTTTGGCCTCCTTGTATTCTTAACTCCTCCTGCTGAATGATTGTCTCGATTTAATTGGAGGGGATTCACCATGCCGCAGAAATGCACTTTACATTCCTCTCAGCACCAAACCCGTTTTTATTAACCGACGGATGCAAAATGCAGACGGGTGTAATGAAGGCGATGAGTAACGGGCTCATAAATAGACATTAGAGCAACGTGACTGTATCCTGATGTATTCAAATATTATACCATATGAGACTGTGTGTGTGTGTGTGTGTACAGTTAGTGTCTGAATGGTTTCAAGTCAACTATCAGGACTTTCCTTTCATGGACATTTTTTTTTTTAATTTTCAAGACACAAATGATAAGAAGGGTTGCAGTGTCACAACAGGATTAGTTTATTCTCAATCTATTTCCGCTCTCGGTTCATTTTTTTTGCGATGGACACAAAAACATGTCAGATTCATATTATGCTGCTCTTTCTTTATGTCAAAGGTTAAGCACTTCTAAATAATAAAAAAAAACGAAAAGAAAAGCTCAAACATCTCACACAGGTTAAATATGCTTAAAGGAGCTAGTTTTTTATTTACTCAGACATTAATTTGACTTTTTGTGCCCTGAATAAACAGGGTTCTTATGAGGAATCTCGGCAGAGCAGACCTAGAAAGTATGAAAATTCAGACAAAGGTGTTGGGGACACATTGACGTTAGAAAAAGTCTCGTGATTCTAGAAAAAAAGACTCGTGGCTTTAGATAGTCCTAAATTAATTTTTGTTGTTATTTATTTATTTATTTCATTTTTTATTTTACATTTTTTAATTAATTAATTAATTATTTTTTTTTATTTATTTAAAGAAGGAAATCTGCATAATTCATATAACTTAGTTAGTTTTTATTTTATTTTTTTAAATAAGACAGAAAATAGACAATTAAATAACGAATTAAACTAAGCACACGCTTAATTAACGAAGACGAAATGCGGAACTGACTCTGTGTGTGGTTTTCCTGCCCTTAAATCATTTTCATTGTTGAGTGTGACACGCAATCAGGAGAAAAGCTCAGGTGATTCTTCAGGTAGCTTTACATTTAATCCCCACTGCTGAACACACAGACTCTCTCTCTCTCTCTCTCTCTCTCTCTCTCTCACACACACACACACACACTCTCACACACACACACACACTCACACACAGACAGGAACAAATCCTCTCCTTCACCTGCTCTCCTCTCACTCTCTGTCTTTTAATAAAGAGCTCAGAGATTAGGAACATGAAGCCCCGAGTGAACGATGATGACAACAAAAAAAAACAGTTTAAAAGGAAGTGATTGATTAATGTCTGAATCCACATTTAATAAGAACTGCAACGACTCCAGCTTTGCGTCAAATACAATTATGAGGAAGCGAATACAGATCCAGACGTAAACAACTGAAGTGAGGTTCGATTGTATTATTCTGTTGCTATCTGTGCTATAAGACATGCTTTTAATCCTGTTCACTTTAATTATGTAACTGAAAGGGATATTTTGAAGTCTGATGTCTATCGTAATATTTATCATAAAATAACCATGTCCATTTTGCCTCTTTATGATATTAGGGATATTAAGTAAAAGCTTCAGCATTTGTCTGGGGCAAAAAAGGCATTTTTTTCTCAACTGGGTTTTGACTGAGAAACTCTCAAAATGCAGCAGTCAAGTGCAGAGTAAACCCAAGGTGGACTGTAAATGGAGGTTTTATGGTTTAACAATGAGAAAATGATGGTGCAGAAAGTGAAAGCATGTGAATTGTGTGTTTATGATAGCAGAATGGGCTTCGGTTCATCTCAGTGCAGACTTTTACAGCCCACACAGGGATAATATACACTACAGCAAAACAAAACAGCAGGTTAACCAGGATATGCAACTAGTAATGAGGATCAGTATCATTTTCATATGAAACGCAGCATCAGTACTGAACTGTATATGACACCGTACAGTCGGAGCTAGTTAAATCCATGGGTGGCTGGAGTTTTTTGACAATTCTTTGTGAGAAATATCTCACAAAGTATGTTAGTATGGATATTTCCGGGGCAGTTCCTGATGTAAAAGAAAAAAATAGCTAGGTACCTAAGAAAATGGGTTAAAGACTTAAAGAGTTCAAAGCCACTCCTATTTTCATATATGGACTCAGTGGGACACACGGATGCTTAAAATAGACTTGATGCGACGCCTACATTTCCATATATGGACTCATTGTGACACCTTAACCTCCATATATGGACAAAATGTGACATGTACATTTCCATATATAGACTCAATGTAACACCCACATTCCATTTATGGACTTAATGAACACCTACATTTCAATATATGGACTTATTGTACACCTCTATCTCCATATATGGACTCAATGTAACACCTACATTCCATATATGGACCCGATGAACACCTAATATTTCCATATATGGACTCTATGTAATACCTACATTCTATTTATAGACTCAATGAACACCTATATGTCCATAAACGCACTTAATGAAGTCTCAAGACTCAATGACTCATTGAACACCTTTCTCCATATATGGACTCAATGTAACACCTACATTTCATTTATGGACTCAGTGAACACCTATATTTTCATATATGAACTCAGTGTAACAGGTACATTCTATATGTTCTCAGCATGATAAGCTTTGTGAGATTTCCACTGAGATTTGCAGATGGATCCTGCATGATTGTTTCCATAATGGTCAATCAATTATATTTTGTTATTTTACATAACAATCAATGTTTCATGTTTTCCAGGATCCACCGACGTCTGTTTCGTTGGGACTGCGAATGGAGGAGATGATCTTCAATTTAGCAGACACACATTTATTCTTCAATGACTTAGAAGTAAGTGCTCAAGCGTTTAGTTTTTTCCTGAGCTAGTTTCTTTTGAACTCAGTAATTTGTCTGGCATCCATCCATATTGGAATAGAAATGTAAAGTTAAGCATTTGTTTGTACCTGTAATGAGAACATTTAGAACAAGACCAAGAACAAGTCAAAGTGTTGGTGTGGATCCGGAGAACATTTTCTGGCTCCATTCGAAAAAGTAGTTGTGTTTGGATATTCTTTTGGCTTGTTTAGATGAAATTTGCTTCAGCTTGGTAAAATAAATAATAGACCAAAACCAGCTACGTTGACTTTCTGTGACAGAAAGTAAATGTTGTTGCCTTCTAAACAAAACATTCCATCAGCAGTGTTAGCATGTTTTCTTGAAGCCTAGTCCTGAAGTAAAAGTTGTTATATAATGACTAAACCTTGGTCTAAAGCAACTCATTTTACTTCCTGTCAGTGGAAAATGGGTGACTGTTGCCTCGCGCTAAAAGGTCCCATGGCTAACTAGCATAAAAATACTGGCAGTCTATAATAGAAGAGTGTAGATATATTTTGTTCAGCTTTGGTTGTTTACTTTAAAAGAATATTTTAGTGGTCCAGAAAACGCCACCCGCAGACTCGCTCTTTCTTTTTTTACCGCAAACCTTGTTCCAAACCTAGCTCAATTTGGTGTAAACCCTGGCAACCCTGCGTATGTGTCACATTATGAGCGAGTGCAGTCCTGGGAGAGTAAAATGGCAGCTTGTGTTTTCCTACCTCCTAAAACTCCCCCTAATTCTGCGCTAATCTTAGCGTACTTTCGTTACCATAACATGTAAAAGCTCAATCCCGAGACTGAAGATAAGTCACAACAGACTGTATATGTTACATTAGGAGCACGACACATTACGAACACACATGCGTGATAAGTCACAACACGGTGTACAAGCTCCATTATGAAGCTTAGCAGCAACAAGCGTTTAATGGCAGAAAAGTTCCTGAGCCGTGATGTATGACCTCAGAGCCCGAGGGATATGATGAATTTTACATGTCTTGTCAGTCTCTCTGTTCAAAACGCCCCAAGACCACTTTTGCCCCCATTCGCCCCTCCCCCCTCCAACCCGGGCAATTTGTCAGTGTCTAGTGTTTCTCTATGTACTCTGAGTGTCTATGTGTCATGCTGTGATGCTATTCGCCCCTCTCGGTCATGGTTTGGAGCGACCCCCATTTTCCTGATTCGTGCAGAATGGTGTAAAATCTGCCCCCAGGGGCAATTACTGCACGGGTGTCTGTCTGCTTTACCCAGTAAGGGGTAAAATGCTGGCTGGCTGCGTCAAATTTGCCTTCAATTGGTAGCATGATAAGAGTGTTAGCTTACATCCAGGTATTCTTAGCAATTACAACTACAAAAAACTGCAAAAGTTGACCCTTGAGTCGGTCACAGAAACACTGCTTGTGGATGTGTTTTAAACCTATGTCCTGTCATTCAGGTTGTTCAAGTCTTGCTATCATTGTTGCTAGGCA
>NC_080732.1:5552353-5602353 GCF_019097595.1 Hemibagrus wyckioides | reverse complement strand
TCACAGAGAAGGAGGTATGGTGTAATGGCTTCTCAGTCCCGAATGTAAGAGGTGTGGCCTGTCCTTCATAGTCTCAGTGAAAGAGGTGTGGCCTATGTGCTTGGTAGTTCCTATGTAAGGGGTGTGGCCTCTTCCTAGCAGTCTTCTTGATACAGGTGTGCTTGTTAATCCCTTTGTAAGAGGTGTGGCCTCTTACTAACTGTATCAGTCTTAGGGAGGGAGGTGTGGCCTATGTGCTTGTTAGGACCCATATAAAAGCTGTGGCCTCTCTTTATCAGTCTCATGGAAGGAGGTGTGGCCTCTGTGTCAAAATTTATAAAAAAGTAAATCATTTGTTATTTAACTTGGTGGGTAACTTTTAACAGATCTTTTATACATTGGATTATTGATTACATATCATATTAATATAACCTGATTGAGTATGTGTGTGTGTGTCTCCAGGTAATGTTTACAGGAGAGAACATTCCTGTCCATCCTCATATTTATAGCAACGGTCACATCTGCCTGTCCATTCTAACGGAGGACTGGTCACCAGCACTGTCTGTCCAGTCTGTGTGTCTCAGCATCATCAGCATGTTGTCCAGCTGCAAGGAGAAGGTACACACACACACACACACACACACAAAATCCAGAAACCTTATATCTAGTGTAATGTTTCTTGGTTGTTTTGCTGACTATAATTCTGTATTGCTCCTTTTTGACATGGACATGGAGCCAGTGTAGGTTGAGTGATTTAATTTAGACCTTTTTACAAACTGTAGTTATTTAATAACGAGTTGTCATGGTGACACTATGGTTCAAGGCTGGAAGGATTCTGGTGGAACTGATTTTACGAACCAAACAGCAATTCTTTTTGTGGTGGAAAAGCACAGTATGTTCAGATTAGTCTATCTAAAAGTGTTTTTGAACCTGTAGGATTATTCTATGCATCTTGTGTCTAGGTTATATTAAGATAAGGTTTAACAAATGAAGGTAGATAGTCAGATGCTGTATGGAGCAGAATATCCAAATCTGACTGTCTACCTCACATCCGAAATTGTACAGAAAATGTATTTATACTTGTCTAAATGTGTCTCAGAAATGGTCTCTTCCATCAGAGAGTAAGAATTCAGTATAGAACCAGGAGGAGAACAAAAACGTTTAAAGAAAAGTTGTTAGGACTGGTAATGTAATATATTCTGTGTAAAAGTCATCGGCTCCCATGGCAGTGTAATATCATGTAGAAATGATTAAATCGTTATATCATACAAGCTCGGTCTCAGACCTCCTGTGCTTTGAGAGACCAGATTCAAATCTGTTATAAATGTGCCTCAGGGGCTTCTCCATTTTGATAGGTAGGCCCTATTTATCTATCTATTTATTTATTTATTATCCTGACAGCCAAGAGACAAGAAAAACCAGAAACAAACAGGCTCAGTGATGCCTTAGAGAAACCTGGATCTGCAATGAGTCAGACTAGATTTTCTAGATTCTTTTATTTCAGGCTCAGAAAAACCTTTTGTAAAAATCCCATATTGCTCCTTTAAAGTCGATTTCACCCATTCATCTGTTTCAGAGACGGCCTCCTGATAACTCCTTTTATGTACGGACATGTAACAAAAACCCAAAGAAGACTAAATGGTGGTATCACGGTGAGAACATTCCACAGTATATAACTGATTATCAGAGACAGCAGTAAAGAGTGAACACGATAGGGTATGCTATAGGAAAGTGATCAATAATTTGGAGGGAGGTTAGCTCTCAATAGCCAGGTGTTATTTCACTGTGATAGCATGTCTCAGAGCATTTCTCCTTTTTATATCACAGCGTCTAGTTACAAATGTCATGGAACATCTGGAAAAACAAGAAAGTTGTCACCGGAGACGCATTCGGAACTGCGAAATAAGCGTTTCCTTATATTTTGTTTTTTTGTATATGTGTTGTTATTGATTTGGTGAGCTTTTCTTTCCGGAAATGCTTAGTTAGCATTTTGGAATGAGTCTCCAGTGTCAGTGGTTTATATAAGTAGGAATTCTGTTCAGTAGTTTTAAATATGTGTGTATATATATATATATATATATATATATATATATATATATATATATATATATATATATATATATATATATATATATATATATATATATATATATATATATATATATATATATATATATATATATATATATATATATATATATATATATATATATATATATATATATATATATATAATATAATATAAATAAATAAATAAATAAATAAAATAATATGTATGTATATATATACAATAATAATGTGTGTGTGTGTTCAGTTAAACCACGGGATACAAATGCCCTCCCCTACGAATTTTTACCTTTGAGAATAGAAATTTGCATCGCCATACGAAGCATTTTTGGCGTACGAACGAACCGAATGGAACGCCAGCTAAGTTGCGCGTATGTCCGGGAGCCGTTCAAAACTTCTTGGCATCAGTGGAAAGTCAAGCGAAGCCAACGGAAGCGAGTTTACAAATTTTACCAATTTTTTTTCAGTCAGTGAAAGCTGTTGCGAAAGAGTCAACCCACGATATCAACATTGCCTTTGGCATGCGTTAAAAAGCTACGTTTTTTTGTTGACAGATCGGTGGTGCATGGGTGGTCTTTTCTATTTTTAGCCCAAGCTTGGTGGCATGACTTCCTGTTAGGATCCTTGACATGGAATGCGAGGCTTGGGTCAGTTCTTTGTAAGCAGCCATACGCTTCGTATTGGGAATATTGGTAATATTTTTGGGAGGCTGGAATGAATTATCCACATTTGTTATTTCTTACGGAAAAATTCGACTTGCAATACAAATTTTTGTGTATATATAAATATATATATATTTTATATTTGACCATCAGACCAGTCAGATTCAACAGTGTTACAGTATAAATTGCAATATTCATTTTTAATATTTACGAATATGTTTTTAATAAAGCTTAATCGTAATCTGTAGTAAAAAGGTTAGGCAGTTATTGTGACAAGGCTATATGCGCATTCTTGGTCCAAGTGGCGCAGTGAGAATGGGAATTTATTTATTTATTTATTTATTTATTTATTTTTGTATGTATTTTTGCAGATGATACATGTTGATGCTGAACTTGACAACGCATTTAGAAAGAAGTACCTGCTGACGTACATTAGCACTTTTTAAACTTTTGAACTCTGAGCCTCGGACTGAAAACGGAGGGCGCGAACTTTTACTCAAGGACCAGCATTACGATGACAACAAAACGGCTTTAATCAAAGCGAAGACATCAAGAGATAAAGGTGGAAAACACCCAATCAGGATTGACCCCAGATGGATACCGGATTAAGCAATGAGTCTTAATTCCATTTTGTTTGTTTTTTTTTTTGTTTGTTTTTTTTTTAAGAAAAAATTTCGGTTTCTTAGCCGTGTCTCAAATCGCATGCTTCTGTAGTGCACTAACCCCTTGTAATGTGAGCATTGTATACAAAAGGACCACTATTATTGACCCTGTTCAGGTTACAGAGTCGAGTCAGCTAGCTAGGTTATGCAGGCTATCTTTAGTCTCTTGGCGTAGAGAGCGAGAGAGTAATTTCGCATTGCTAGTCAGATTATCAGTTCAGCTGAACTGAATTTTAGCCAAATGTTTTCAAATGTCCAGAAAAAACAACGAAAGTCCGGCATTAAATTGAGAAATTAGTACGTCCAGTTTATAGTAAAGTGCATAGTATGCAATTTGAGACAAAGCCTTTGTCTTTTTCTACTTTATTGAACCTATTATTGAATGAAATGTTCTTTTCTATTTCTGTTGTGCAATAACGAACCTGAATCGCTTGGTTCATCTGGAAACGACTTTAGCATTAAGTGCTTATGCGTTTGTGCATCTGTTTTGGTTTGATGTTTATATGCACTGTGAAATTCTCTATGAAGGCACAGAACAGTTGAAAATCGAAAACCTCACTCGATCATTTATTTCTGTTTAATGAACTAGGCATGTGCCGATAATCGTTTATATATACTCATTAATATTTAAAATGCATGGTACGTTTATTGTGAATACTTCAATAAATTGTTGGTAGAGGCAAATTTATATTTATTACACAAGAAATTATTTATTATTAATTTTAATTTATTTTCTTCAATTTTTTCCAGTTATTTAAGCTCGGTTGGTGCACCCTCTCCTTTGTTTAAAAATACGAATATACATTGACTGATCACTTTATTAGGAACACCATTCATTTATGTAGTTATTTAATCAGCCAATCATGTGACAGCAAGGTCACAAGCTGCAGTTAATGTTCACATCAAACATTAGAATAAAGATAAACTTATTATTGCAGTGACTTGGAAAACAAGGTGCCTGCTCCCCCCCCATGTTCAGCTGTCCACATTGGGTCCGCTTGCACCTCAGGTTCCTTTTCTTGCTTTTGTAGCTCATCCGCCACATAGGGCTGCTTTTCTGCTCACCATTGTTGTAAAGAGTAGTTATTGAAGTTACTGTATCCTTCCTATCAGCCTGAATCCGTTCTTTCTCCTTTGAGCTCTTTTATCGACAATGCATTTCCACCCACAGAACTGACACTTGCTGGATGCTTTTTATTTTGTTCTTGCACCATTCTCGAATTTTTGAAATAGTTGCAACCGAGCTACGCTTGAAATTCACATTTCTTCCAATCTGATATTTGGTGTGAACACGAACTGAATCCCTGTATTTGCGTCGTCCTTCTGTCACATTATTGGCTGACTGGATAATTCAATCAACTGGCAGGTGTTCCTAATAAAGTGGCTAAATATAAAAGTTATTCCAAACACCAATGCAACATAGTAGGGATGTCGGTAAGCCATGATTAAAAGTTATAAGCAGGTATTGGGATTAGGGAAGTGAAATATTTGCACTTGCCTGCGTAGTCCCACTGAAAGTGATAGAAACGTAAAACTATTTTTAAGATTGACGACTGTAACGAATGTTAGCCAGGCTTCTGCTGTTTATTTATTTATTTATTTATTTGTATAAATGGAAGCGTTTCGAAAGGGCTGCGAGTCAGACGACGTAGAGCTTAGCGATTTGTGAATAGCCATGTGCCGATACGATTTTCATATCATGATCGTCTACCATTTTAACCAAGCCTGTGACGTGATTACGTTATATTTTATGATATGTTTACCGTTACCTGTTCTTAGTGGACAGTGTTTTTAAACACTGTAGAATGTAGCGCAGAACTAGCTAGCTAGCAAATTAGCATATATGTAACCATGGGAATGATGACGATAAAGAAAACATTAGCTTAGACGAGCTCTCGCAAATTTTCGATTAGTTCCGATTCGAAAAAAAAAAATGCCTTCGTGGATGTAAACAAGCGCTTAAAAAAACGTTTCCTTTTCCTAGTCACGACCATAGATAGATAACTGGTCGCTGGCTGGCACATTACTCACACCACTAGCAAAACGCGACTTCGGTAAATTCACTTCATTGACGTAATTTTGAAGTGTTCACGATAACAATAGTGCAGACGTGGAATTATCGGCACATGTCTAAATGTGAAGAATTTTCGCTCCTGATCATCTTACTTGTGTGTTTGTTCTCCTGGTCACTCTTTTCAGGACTCAGGTACTTTCTCCCCTCAAGAAGAAATCAGCTTTTCCTACAGTTATTTTGTGTTTTATTGTGTATATATTCAGTTCTTTTTTTTTTTTTTTTCCTTGAAGGAAATATTTTGCAAAAAAAAAAAAAATCGATATGTATATTTAAATTGTGTGTGTTGCTCTTTAGTTAAATGGACATGTGTAGTAAAGAATGATTATTTAGACTTTCGTTGTTCTGAGTTTTTCTGTTTGATCAGGCTAATCCACTGGTTATTACACTGCATTATAGATGTAAGGATTATACACCATGTTGCCGAAAGTTTTGGGACACTGCTCCAAATCATTGAATTCAGGTGTTGTTTTTCAGAGGTTGGGCTCGTCCCCTTAGTTCCAGTAAAAGGAACTTTTAATGCTTCAGCATACCAAGACATTTTGGACAATTTCATGCTCCCAGCTTTGTGGGAACAGTTTGGGGATGACCCCTTCCTGTTCCAACTTGACTGCACACCAGTGCACAAAGCAAGGTCCATAAAGACATGGATGAGTGAGTTTGGTGTGGAGGAACTTCACCGAGTCCTGACCTCAACCTGATAGAACACCCTTGGGATGAATTAGAGCGGAGACCTTCTCATCCAACATCAGTGCCTGACCTCACAAATGCACGTCTAGAGGAATAGTCAAAAATTCCCATAAACACACTCTTAAACCTTGTAGAAAGCTTTCCTAGAAGCTGCTATAGCAGCAAACGGTGGGCCAGCTCCATATTACATTCATGTGCATGTAAAGGCAGACATCCCGGTTTTGGCCTGGTTCGCAGTCTCCACTAATTCATCCCAAAGGTGTTCTATCAGGTTGAGGTCAGGACTCACAAGTTCCTCCAAACCAAACTCACTCATCCATGTCTTTATGGACCTTGCTTTGTGCACTGGTATGCAGTCATGTTGGAACAGGAAGGAGCATTAAGAGTTCCTTTCACTGGAACTAAAGGGCCGATCCCAACCTCTGAAAAACAACACCTGAATTCAGTGATTTGTAGGGGTGTTCCAAAACTTTTGGCCATATAAGTAGTCTCTTGTGGCTGCTATTTTCAGAATGTAATGGTGTGAAGTTACAGTTACATTAAACAAAATGTTTTAATGCTAATGCTTTAATACATCAGAAATAATGTCCCAACAGATTTTAAACTTATTAATGAACAATATATCCAAGGATTTAATTTTGTAGAGCATCCGTGAGAAGTTCAGTATAGTGGCTAGCGCTCGCTCTCTCTCTCTCTCTCTCTCTCTCTCTCTCTCTCTCTCTCTCTCAATTTTCTCTTAAGGCTAGTTAGTTTGAATTCTTCATTTGGTGGGGAAATAAAACTAACACTGGAGACTCCTTCCATGAATGATAAATAAATGTCTCCTTACAGAAACTGTCACTGTATCAGTAATTACACAAGACTAATTTAACGTCTGTATTATTAAACTTCTAATAGAGCCAATCTCGAGTATGTGGTAGTAGGGAAGAAATGATCAAAACAAAGGTATTGATATTTGTTGCTACAGAAAATGATTCTGACCAAATAGAATCAGGAATCTCTGCTTGCTTGGTTATCTGATGTCCGAAATCAGATAACTTGATGTCCGAAATCTTTACATACTAATACATACGTGATGATTTTGTAGTGTTGACTGTCCTCGGGTCAACAAGGTACGTTTTGTGAGCGTTAGACAATCATGTGACCTCACTCATCTTTATCTAATAGTTAGCTAATTTAACCAGCTACAGAAATGCTACATTGTGTTATTGGTCTGCTGCCATCTTCAAGTAAAAGGAAAAATTGCAACGTGCTGGCCACCAATAACACCTTCTTGTCTGGTTTAAGTTGTAAGTGAATAGGATTTTCTAACCTAATAATATTGTTAAATAATAAACTGAACATCTAGCCAAGAATAAACACACTTGATGAAAAGTGCTATTTGCCCTCTTCCACATACACGAGCTCACAAGAATACGCCATCGCTTCTGCCCAGAGAGACCAATTTTACTCCCTTGGTTCAAACCCATGGATGATGTTGGTATCGTCTAGAAAGGAACCTTCAATTAAATCTTAAATATAAGATGTACACTGTTCTGCAGCATCAGTGGGTGGGATATATTAGGCAGCAAGTGAACATTTTGTCCTCAAAGTTGATGTATTAGAAGCAGGAAAAATGGGCAAACGTAAGGATTTGAGCGAGTTTGATGCAGGGACAAATTGTGATGGCTAGACCACTGGATCAGAGCATCTCCAAAACTGCAGCTCTTGTGGGGGGGTTCCCAGTCTGCAGTGGTCAGTATCTATCAAAAGTAATCCAAGAAACGAACAGCAGTGAATCTGAGACACGGTCATGGGAGGCCAAGACTCAGTGATGCACATGGGGAGAGAAGGCTGGCCCGTGTGATCTGATCCAACAGACGAGCTACTGTTGCTTAAACTGCTGAAGAAGTGAATGCTGATTCTGATAGAAAGGTGTCAGTGCATGACGGGATCAGGGCTGATTTGGCAGCAAACGGAGTGACCAACTCAATATCAGGCAGGTGGTCATAATATTATGCCTGATCGGTCACCCTTGACAACCATGGTGAGCAGAAAGGCATCTCAAAAATGCGCAGCAATATGCAAAGCACCACGATATGCATCTAGAAAAAAAAAATATTCTGCACTGCCAAAAAAATATCTGGACACGGTGCATCTATTATTATCCATTAAACATTGAACTTTAAACATGGAAAAGTTTATATAAAACGTTGTCGCGACAACTATTTGACATTAGCCAAAAGCTAACATAATTAACATTTACAGCCATTGAAACCAGACAGAAACTATTAGGCTAATTAATTCAACTTTTTAATAAAATAATACATTTAATAAATGTTATCTACCCCCCCCCCCCCTTTACACGTCCTGCTCTATGTGGAGTTTGGAAAAGCTCTTCAGCTGCTGCAGCAGGAAGTCGGACTGTACCAACGCTTGCAAAAACGAATAGGGGGACGTTCGTATACTAATGCGCGAAATTTAAATTCCACCGCGGTTATAGTTGACTTTACACAAATGTGCGGCACTCTTTGTGTTCCTTACATTTTCGCTGTAAGGCAAAGACCTGATTTATAAATGACTGAGAAGGTGTAAAAAAATAAAATAAAAATCCGGCGCACATCCGCTAGGTGGTTCGGTCCAGTGTCATTAGTTCTCTTTAGTGTTTGCCAATGTTGGAGGTCTGGCCGCGGACAGAGGTAAAAAGAAATCACAATTGAAACGTGAAGTGTGTGAGGTGGAAGTTTTTGCGCCGGGGTGCGAGCAGTGTTTGGTGTGTCCGTGTGTGTTCGAGGCGTGTGTTCGGCTGTTAAAGCTGCTGAGTGATGTGATGGAGAGGTTTTGGGTCGGATGCGCAAGGGGGACTTGAGAGATTCAGCCATGATGGATAAACACACAGCTAACAGCTAACCGTGCAGCTAAGGCTGAAATCAAATAAAAAACCAAAATACTCTCGAGCTCCTTCTATCTAATATATAAACCTGGGAAGCCTTTTAAAGCTGACCGAAACACGTAAAAGCAGATCCCCTGTAAAAGCAAGCGGTTTCTAACATACTACTCACTAATAGAGATATTCCAGAGCTGAACTAAAACATCACATCACTGCAGCAGGCATTTATTCATCAGTTATTACCATTTTATTACCATTACCATCTTATAAGCTCGCCACGATCCTCTGCCTCGGTGCTTAGTGATTTGTTGGGTGTTTGTTTGTGGATGTATTGACACTCAGCAAGTCTCATAGAAGTTGATCCCTGCTGAATGCTGGAAGGAGATTTTCCAACCTAGAACACATCAACTTGAACACATTGTATGGGAATCATCACTGACTGGTGTTACTTTGGTGGATGAGTTCCATGTTCCTCAGGAGAAGTCGTCGTGTTGATGTCACAATACTAATGTAGTTACAATGGTGTTTTTCTAGGAGAAAAATTCACCAAGCTTAAACATAATGCCTAGTGATGAACGCGGTATCGCATAAAGCGATAAGAAATACAGTAGGCTTGCTTGCTTTTGCGTCACAGGTCAATCCAGATTCCTTCAAAGAAGTTCATGCGTGTCAACTTGCGCCTCAATGCGTCTCTTACAGCAGCCAAGGACCAACCGAATACCTGCGTCACTGGAAAAGACAGATATTGTTCGGAAATTGCTCTGAACTGTAGCGCTCGCCGCCTCAAGGTTAATGGATGAAGGCGACGCTTTACAACACCCAAAGATGAAGCAGCTGCTTTTCATAGCTTTGTTTGTCATCTCACTCGTTCACTTAGCAAATCGTGTGATTAAGACTTTTCACGGAGCCTGGAACGATACACGGGATAGCATTCACAGGACATTTCTATCTGAAACCTAAAGCAGCGAAGAACTGAAGGAGATAAACGTGCAGGACAACGTTGTATGACAAATGATGTGGGCAGAGCTTTTTTTGTCCACAAAGTGGAAATAAGGGCTCAAAAATGAATCAAAGCTTATTCAGAAATAAAGTTAGTGATCGATTCCTCCAACTCGTCGTAACTGATGCGGCTTTACATCGCAAAAACAAAATAACGAGCTCTTTTTCCTTGCTGACATTTTTCAGTGACATTCAATGCGACATTAATGCTGAGATCCCAGAATGCAATTCAGCCACGCAAAACAGATGTGTCTTTATCTGTACATGACAACTGGCTCACTTTGCTCTATTCCTGATACCAGTGTACTGTCTTGCTATGTTGTCCAGTCACATTGTTGTGAGCTTTTCAGCGCCAAAGCGTGGTTCACGAGTGGACGTTACAGGATTGCGTTCAGTTAGCGAAGTCACGTATATGTTCGGTTGGAAAGCTATTTTACCACAGCTCAGTCGTACAGCTAACAGAACAGTAAATATTAAACTCGGTTAGAGAAAGTTCCAGACCTTTGGAGCTCTCCTCTTAAATCATCAACAAAGCAAACATTAAAAAAAACAAGTTAGAAACAGTAACTTTTGAGGTATTAAGCCATCTCATGTCTGTTTTAGAGAGAACGAGGTTAACAAACACACATTTGTTTATTGAAAGTAGCTAACAGAGCGGCTTTAAATACAGCGGTTCCAGCTCATGAGGATAAAAATAATGAATGCCCTCTGTCTGGCTTTTTTTTGACTATGTTTTTAAGCTAAAATCAAAGACAAGTCCTTAGGTTACTGAATATCAAGAACATCAGCTGGATAAAAACAACAACCTGAGGTCAAGGTGACGAGAAAGTAAACAAACTGTATTAATGCTGATGCTGTAAACACAGTTTAAATGGACGATCCAGCTGCAGTACTGACCTGTCTGACTTATAGAGAGACGTCTACCTTTTTCTGTCAGCGTTGGGGACGGTCACGTTTTTTTTGACCAGCATGTAGAAATTGGAGAATGTTTCAGGACATTGTCTTCCCTGTGTCTCTCTAGGGATAGCTAGACTGCTGAGTACTGAGTACTGAGCAGGGAGCCAAGCACTTGTTTATGTAGTGTGTCTTGTTTCGTAAGCGTCCGAATGTGTGTGTTCTGTAGCCGTCATGTATTAGCTAATGGCCTAAAATACACTGAATGTGTTATTCAAAGGCATTTATTGACTCCACAATAAAACCTTTGCTCTGAGTGTTCTAGAACCGTCACGCTATCGCGTTCCCCGGGGGCTGTAGAAGCCGAGGACACTTGGCCGTTTTGTAGCAGTGATTGTGGAGCAACCCCGAGGGTTCTTGCACCCTCACACAGAGGATCCAAAGACGTCGATGAGGCGGCGAGATGTAGAGGTGCCTTTACTTAGTACTGATGATTCTAGAACCGTATCAACACTTGTGGCTCTAGGAAATTCACTGAGGATTCTCAAACCTTTACACTGCCTGTTCTAGAACCTGTGCAGTGGGGATACTGAGAGCTTGGATTTGCAGCGAGGGTTCTGGAACCTTTCTACAGATTTGTGCATTCTAGCACTTTCGTGCCGCGCATTCCAGCACCTTTCCAATACGTCATAGGAGGTAGGTTGTAGAATGATTATTGGGTTACACTAAGGGTTCCCCCTTAGCACCGAGCGCTCTAGAACCGTCACACTGCAGATACTAATCTATTCGCAATGAGGATTGTAGAGTTGCACTGACTTTCCACTAATGATGGCCCAGGAACCTATGGTGATCGGGTTCTAGAACTAGTACACCAAGGATTTTAAAGTCCCCCAATGGAATGCCTAGAAAAACACCACTGACGGTTCTGTACCTGTAGTACTGAGGAATTTAGAACCTTCGCACAGAGGATTCTAGAACTTTATCTGTATTACGGAAGTTAAGCCGTAAACGTCGGGTACACGTCTGTATCTACCACATCTGTAGGTGCGTCAGCTGTATGTTCCACATCTGTATCAGCTACATACTCTTCCTCACGGCACTTCCTGTCTGAACGGAACATCTTACGGTTCTCTCCTTTCACAGATCTAGAGCATGGCTCAAGTGAAAGTGCAGACCTCAGCGCACGCCGTGCCCTCTATCAACGGCACTGTGCCCACTGTCCCGCCAGGTAGGGGTGTGTGTGTGTGTGTGTAAGAGAGAGAGTGAGTGAAAACCTTTATGGTGTCAACTTACAGCTTCTCATTTTAAAAAATGCCATTGAATGTCATGTTACAGTACAGCGGCAGTGTGAGGGGTCTGTTGTCCGGTGACGAAAACATCTAGAATATTGTTTGTTAAGAGAAGAGATTTTAAGTTCCGTCATGTCACTGTATGACTCTGTATGTGTTTTTGTTTCAGCTCCTCCCCAGGATAACATGGCAAACCCTAAAGAGAAAACTCCGATGTGTCTGGTGAATGAGTTAGCCCGTTTCAACCGGATCCAGCCGCAGTACAAACTGCTGAACGAGCGGGGGCCTGCACACGCCAAGGTACACCGCTTCAGATCCTCGAACCACTCGAGAAAACCACATGAATATTAATGCCTTGATTAGGAAACTTATTTGTACTTAAATATGTTCCTAAATATACATTTACATCTATGTGTATGTAATACATTTCATTGTTAGTGTTGCATTTCTCTAACTGTGTGTGTGTGTGTGTGTGTGTGTGTGTGTGCGCGCAGATCTTTACTGTACAGCTGTGTTTAGGTGAGCAGGTATGGGAAGCTGAAGGCTCCAGTATTAAGAAAGCTCAACACTCAACAGCCAATAAAGCGCTGGCAGAGAGCTCGCTGCCCCGCCCCCCGCCACGCATCACTAAACCAGACACACACACCAATCCAGGTACAACACTCACTACATCACCTTCAGGTTCTAGAGTGGCACTGGGCAGTTAGAGTGACCGCACACTAACCTTTCCAGCGCAAAGCCTGTGTCTTTCAGAGTGAAGACTGGGTCTTTGCACTGACGGTTCTAGAACTGTTGTTAGGGTTCTAGAATTGCCTTGATGGTTTGTAACACAGGGCATGCTAGAACCTTAACTCCGAGGACTAGTACTAGTCTAGCACTGGGGGTTCTACAAGATTTATGCTCAGGATTCTAGAACTTTTGCACTAAGGTTTTGTTGTAAATATTTAAGTTAGTGTTCTAGAACCTTCAGACTGTTGACTCAGATACATTTAGAGTAGAGCATTATAGAGTTGCACTGACTTGAGCATTGGCTGTAGAATTTCTCTATTTAGGAATCTAGGACCTTTAAGCTGAGGCTGATAGAACTTTTGCATTGTGTGCCCTAAAAAAATCTTCTAGTAGGGTTGCACCATAGGCTCTGCAACCTTTGCACTAAGTATTCTAGAACCTTCAGATTCTAGTACATGTACAGTGAGGATTGTAGAGTTGCATTGGGTTTGTTCTAATGGCCATAGATTTTTTTGCACTTATGAATCTCGGACTTTTACACTGAGAAATTCTTGCGTTGAGGGTTCCAGAGCCGTTGCAGTGCGGGTATTGAGTCTTTGCTCCGTGGTTCTAGAATGTTCACTCTGATGATTCTACAAAGTCTAGGGGCTTTGCGCTGACTTTTCTAGAGCATATGCACTCAACACTCTAGAACCATCACTTCTAATAAACAAGGTGTGTAGAGCACTGGCTCTGGACTGACTTTACACTGAGGATTGTAGAGTGGCTTTGGACTGATTCTAGAATGTTCACTCTGATGATCCTAAAAAGTCTAGGGGCTTTGCGCTGACGTTTCTAGAACTTGTGCACTCAAAACTCTAGAACGATCTCTCAGCAGATTCTAATTTTTTGCACTTATGAATCTAGAGCCTTTACACTGAGAATTGTTGCGCTGCGGGTTCTAGAGCCGTTGCAGTGTGGTTCTTGAACCTTTGCTCCGCGGTTTCTAGAATGTTCTAGAGTGATGATCCTTAAAAGTCTAGGGGCTTTGCGCTGACGTTTCTAGAACATATGCACTCATAACTCTAGAACCATCACTCAGCAGATTCTAATAAACAGTTTGTAGAGCACTACAGTGAGGATTGTAGAGTTTCATAGAATTTTTTTGCACTTATGAATCTTTGCTCTGACTTTGCTCTGACGTTTCTTGAACATACACACTCATAACTCTAGAACCAGCAAATAAATCCTAATAAACAAGGGTTTTAGAGCGCTGGCTCTGGACTGGCTTTACACTGGGGATTGTAGAGCGGCTTTGGCCACGTCGCTGATTTTTGCACTTAGGGTTCTAGAATCTGTACAGTTTACACTGAGCATTATAGCACTGTCGCATTGAGGATTCTAGAAGCTTTGCCATGAGGGTTCTAGAATCTATACAGTTTATACTGAAAACGTAAAAAAATGTCACACGGGGTGCTAGAACCTTCACAGAGAGCACAGTGAGGACTGTAGAAGCTTTAAGGTGAGATTTATCTAAAGAAGTGCAGTCTGATAGTTCTAGAATTTTCACTCTGCTGATTCACAAAGCCCCTTCACATTAAGGATTGTAGATACTTTTGTTGTGAAGCTTCATGATCCCATGCTATAATGATTCTAGGGTTCCACTGAGGGTTCTGCAGTCTTTGCACTGATTGTTGCTATTCTATTGTTTCTGTTTGCTCTCTCTCTCTCTCTCTCTCTCTCTCACACACACACTGCCTCTCACTCTGTCAGTCTTTGTACAATATATACATGTTATCTCAGCAGTCCGAGTGTGACTCACAGTAGGAGCTTTAGCACTTTTAGCAGTTCAGGTGTCTGTTAATTAATTCCACATTAGCACCTGCGTGTGTGTTCTTCAGGCAGCATCACCCCCACTGTGGAGCTGAATGGATTGGCGATGAAGCGAGGAGAACCGGCCATCTACAGGCCGCTGGAACCCAAACCCATCCACAATTACAGGGCCAACTACAACTTCAGAGGAATATTCAATCAGAGGTGAGAACTGACTACAGAGCAATGGGGAGGTTTACGAGTAAGCAAGTGCAGCACGTTCTAAGCAACAGGTCTGATGTGTGTATTTGTGAGACAGTGGTTCCATGGGAGAGGAGGTGGTGTTGCTTTTAAAGGGAATCCCTTTAGGTCAAAGGTGTGTGTGTGTGTGTTGGTGAGTGTGTGTGAGGGAGCCTCATCAGCACCAGATTAAGTGATGTAGTAAGTATCGTAGAATGTATTGAGTCCTGAATGTACCAGGAAATGAGCATTTATAACATATAATAACAATAACCTTAGTTGAATATAATCTAGTACGTGGTTCTGTTAAAGAGGTTCTGACCATCAGAAACACCACTTACACAAATCTTATGTTATGTTCCACTTTCTTAACCAGTAAAAGAAGATGCCCTAGCATTTTTAATAAGATTTTTAAAGCGTCATCTATAGAACTGAACACTTTATTTAGCGGAATTTCCAGTTGTGTCCACTAGGGGGCAGAAGAGCTCCATGTGTAATAGCTGTATTATAAACTTGTGTTCATGCACTAGCCTCCGTGTGCTATGAAGATCACATCACTTACAATTTTTAGTATTTAAAAACATATTATAATAGGAATATATTTTATTATTTCGCCCTGCTCATATTCTGCACCTGCAGTGACACACTATGCGGTAGTTTTTGCTATGCTGATGTTTATTGAATCACTTTAATCACTTAAATAGATGTAGAGTGATGATAAAAATAATAAAAATTAGCAAACAGATCATATATGCTGACTACACTGAGGTGTAAGAGTGTTTAGGGCACATTGTAATGCTACGTTAGACACTTAAGACCTTAAAGGAACTGCTACTCTTCGCTATTAGACTACTTTTGGAGTCTTGTGTACATTTTTTAATCATGATGTTCCTTTAAATTGAACTTATACGCATCATAATGAACCTCAACAGAGTCCAGCTGAGTTACACAGGTGGTCAGACACAGACAGACGCACACACAGGCAGTGCACAGAGAGGGAAGAACAGCAACAGCACGGCACACCCGTCTCGTCCCGTCCCGTCCTAAACGCTCAGAGAGACGCGTGTTTGTGTCTCCGCCGTAGATCTCTGGCACGGCGCTTGAGAAACAGTAAGACAGCAAGGAGCCGAGGCAAAATCCGATCTGTGCAAGATTACATCATTCTGGAACAGACAGACAGAGACGGGAGAAAGAGAATGAGAGAAAGGAACAGACAGACAGACGGACGGACAGAGAGGAAGAGAGAAACAACAAAGAGGCAGGGAAAGATGAAGATAAAATGTCAAAGAGGAAGAAAGTGAGAGAAGAGACACAAAGGTGGAGGCAGCAAAAGGGACAGAAAAAGAGACAGATGCACAGATGGGGTGAAAGGAGAGACAGAGAGGAAAACAGATAGAAATGGGGCAGGAGACAGAGAGAGAGAGAGAGAGAGAGAGAGAGAGAGAGATGAGGAGTTGGAAAGAAATGGAGCTAAAGCGGACAAAAGGGGAGACAGAGATAGACAGAAAAGGAGAGAGAAACATGAACAAATAAAGGGAGAGAGAGAAAAAGAGGGCACAAAGTTGGTGAGAAATGGAATCAGAATGAAGGAATAACAAGGGAAGAGAGAGAGAGAGGGATAGTTTGAGGAAGGAGACAGACGGCTAGATAGAGGGAGAAAGAAACAGATGGGAAGAATGGGAGAGACAAATGGGAAAGGGGAGAGACAGAAACAATGAAGCAGAGACAGATGGAAAGGATAGAGAGAAAGAGACACAGAGAAAAGGACAGAGAGATCGATCTACAGCTACAGAAAAGGAGAGAGAGAGAGAGGGAAAGAGAAAATAATAGCGGAAAAAGAGAGATGAACAGAAACGGGAGATGGACATTCAGAAAGTAGAATGACCGATGGACGGAAAGGGTGAGAGAGTCAGAGAGCCAGAAGAGGAGTGGAAGATGGAGAAAGAATAATGAGGATAGTAGTAAAGAAGGAGAAGAGGCAAATGCAGAGACAGGTTGCCATGGTGATATTAAACACTGCAGATGAGTCGATTCCACACCGAGACCGATCGATCCGTCACCAGATTACACATCTCCTTCACATTCGTCCCTCAAAGTGTGTATATGATTTATATGGCAGTCATCATCTTCATCATCATCATCATCATCATCATCATTATGACTCCATATTCTCCTCTATTAGCCAAAAGACAATTTGTCCTGATTTATAAAAATGATTATTGAGCCTGTAATTGATTTTCTGTGTGTCACATATGGTTAGTTAACGTGTGTGTGTGTGTAAGAGAGAGAGAGAGAGACTATATATTGTGGTTTCACTGAAACTCAGGATTATGTAGGATGGATCATGGATTCATAAATAACATATATTTTTTAAAAAGAGTATTTCAAAAAACATAATTTTTTATTATTGTTTTTTTAAGCTATTAAATAAAAACATTTTTTTAAATATTTTTGTTTTGCGTGATTAAGATCACAAAATCACACTGATATCATGAATTCTCACATTCTGTTTTCTAAGCTTTAAAGTAAAATAAATAAATAAATAAACTGAATTTTAAAATAATTCAAATATGTGTGTTGAACATAGAGGTTTATTATTATTGATCAAAATATTTTAAATGCTAGAGAGAGTGAGTGAGAGCGGGAGTGTGAGTGAGAGAGAGTGAGAGAGAAAGTTAGAGAGAAAGAGAGAGAGAGAGAGTGGGGAAGAGAGAGAGAAAGAGTGGGAGAGAGAGAGTGGGAAAGAGAGAGAGAAAGCGTGGGAGAGAGAGAGTGAGTGGGAGAGAAGGGGAGAGAAAGAGTAAAATGTAGTGTAAGAGAGAGTGGGAGAGAGAGAGTAAGTGAGATAGAGAGTGGGAGAGAAGGGGAGAGAGAGGGAGAAAGGGAGGGAAAGAGAGTAAAAGTGAGAGAAAGTGGGAGAGAGAGACAGTGAGTGAGAGAGAGAGTGAGTGAGTGAGAGAGAAAGAGTGAGAGAGAGTGGGGGGGGAGAGAGAAACAGACAGAGAGAGAGAGAGATGAATGATGTGTGACAGAAATTATTAAATTCTTGAATATTTACATTAAAAAAAGTCAGGAGGGATTTTAATCTCTTAACATGACTCTGTCCCGTTATTTAGATTTATTTATTTTGATTTATTTATCACCTGAGAAAGCAACATAAATACACTGTCATTTTTACATTGTTTGTATTTATTTATTTATTTAATTAAAAAAAAAGAAGTTTCAATTTAAATTTTCTAATAAGGAAACTTGAGGAATATTTCAGCTCAGTGTACATTTACAGTGTACACTAGAATAAATAAAACAAGCTGTATTTGTAAAACTCGGGAATCAGACTAGAAGTGCAAGAAGTAAAAAAAAAAAAAGTGTAATGATGGAGTGATGGAAAAAGAAAAATCCAGCAAAGAATCTTTTAAACTCTTAAATACGAAAAAAAAAAAAGAAGATATTTTATGGTTGAAATAAAAAAAAATAATACTGATATCTTGAATTGTCATGTTCTGATTTTCTGATCTTTAAAATAATAATAAAACATTTTTTAAAAATCTGAACAGAATTAAATAGAATTAAGAATTAAACTGTTTTAAAGTGCAACAGTGACAGAAAAAGATCCAGCAAGAACCCTTTAAACAATTAAATACAAATATATATATATATATTTTGTTATGCCTGGTTAAAATAAAAAAATAATACTGATATCATGAATTGTCATGTTCTGATTTTCTGTGCTTTAAAATAATAATAAAACTTTTTTTTTTAATTCTAAACAGAATTAAATAGAATTTTTTTGCATTCTAAAATAATTAAATTTTTTTTAGTGTAACAGTGGCAGAAAAAGAAGATGAACCCTTTAAACAATTAAATGCAAAACAAGTTAATTTGTATTTTTGTTTATCACACATATCACAAATTGTCACATTCTGTTTTCCTGAGCTTTAAAACTAATAAAAAAAATTCTAAACAGAATTAAATTGAATTTTTTTGCATTCTAAAAAATAATAATAATAATAATAATAATAATAATAAAAAAGTATAACAGTGACGGAAAAAGATAAATCCAGCAAAAACCCTTGAGAAGAGGAGACATTCCAAAAAGGGGAACCAATAAGGAACCCCCTCTGGTCCACACTGGATAGTGGGATTAATAACGTCAGGGAATTGATTGCGGTTGTGGTTTCATTGTTTCCTCCACTGTTCGACTTCCTGAGCTGATTTGTGTATGAGTGTGTGATTGCGTCAGCGGCCGTGGCTCTCAGCGGGAACAATAACGAGGGAAACCGCCACGTTCAAAATGATGATATTTCCTGCTCTGATACTGAGCGGAGAGAAACATGCTAGTGGGAAAACCTGACCCGCGGCACTGTTTTCTTATCATAAAGTCATCGTTAGCAGTATGCAACGTAACGTATCATCATGTGTGATTCAGTGTTCCTGACCTTTTTGTGGGTCGTGAAAGACTGTGGATGATGTGTGGAATGCTGGCGGATACAGTGGGAGAGTAAGAATGAAATAGCGACAGCTAACACGCAAACGACGGAATTCTGTTGATCTTTAACCGCTGGATTCTATGAGCAAGACATTACGAAGTGTCGAATAGTTTTATTGTTAGCATTAGACTGCTGATGTCATGTAAGCATACTGGAACATTTTTGTACATTGGTTTAAAGTAAATATATATTTGGGCTGTGTTATTAGGACACCTGGGACCATTAGAACATTCACGCTAGCTTGTCCAACCTAGCTAGTTGCTAGTTTATTGCTGAATTCAACTAAACTCGTGGGAACCTTGGAATTGCACTATTTTCTATAAAATGGGAAAAAACTGTGTGTTTGTTAGCAACAAGCTGCTCAGTTAACATAAATGATTGCATGAATCTCGGTTGATTAATCTAAGCTACAAACTAATAAATTTTTTTTTTTTTTTGACCCTGTGAGCGGCCATGTTGACCATAGGTCATACACCGAAGTCGATGTTAAGGATAAGGAGACCTTTCCTGA
This sequence comes from Hemibagrus wyckioides, assembly GCF_019097595.1. NCBI lineage: Eukaryota > Metazoa > Chordata > Actinopteri > Siluriformes > Bagridae > Hemibagrus > Hemibagrus wyckioides. The sequence continues at coordinate 5,582,413 of NC_080732.1, read as the reverse complement.
CTTTCCAAGTCGACGGGGTGTTTTCTTGTCATTTTTCCCAGTCGGAAATGTGAAATTCAGACTTTCGAGCTTCTATCGAACAAAACTTCCCGGCTAGCTAGCTTGTAAAAGAATTTAGCACATTAACCTGCCATTTTTTTATTTTTACTAAAGAAGGTGAATTGCTGAAGAGAACATTGGCTAACAATTCACTTACTTGTTATCAATTAGTGGATAATTCCTATAAATTCAAGATAAATTTTGGTCAAAAATGATTTCCATATTGTTTTAAGGAAAATGTAACAGTGTTTACTGCTACATTAACGGAAAACATTTTCAGAGAGCTAGCAGAGGGAGTTAACTACCAGGCTAGCTATGAAGAAACACATCAGTCATAATATGTTGTGATGTTTAGTCATGTGTGTAGGTGGAGCAATATCAGACAGGTTTCATCATTTAGGGTTTGTGTGTTTGTTTGCCCAGCTTTGTGTGATTTCTGGGTTTTTGTGAATCACCAGCTCTCCCTCAGATTTGTATTGAAAGCTAGATAACAGATAGAGCTTTGGTTCTACTTTCTTATCTTGTTGGTTTAGGAAAGAGTAGCAGTGTCCAAACATGTCACGGGCCACAGGCAATCTGTACTTTTATATATATATATATATATATATATATATATATATATATATAAATAATCAGATGATCCGGTGTAAATGTGGCAATCACAGCACTCTGCTGTCAGTTCGATGCTGAACTGATTGATAGCACAGGAGCTGGATGCTTGTGTAGTGTTGTGTGGGGCAGAGCATTTCCAGAACAGCAGGTTTCCAGTATGCAGGGGTTAGTACCTACTAAAAGTGGTTCAAGGAAGGATAACTGGTGAACCAGCGACATTGTCATCGATTCATGTTGGGAGCGAAGGTTCGTCTGTTTGGTTGTATCCCACAGCAAAGCACATATTGCTGAAAAAGTTTGTGTTGGATAGGATAGAAAGGTGTCAGAACACACAATTCATTACAGCTTGCTGCATATGTGGCTGTGTAGCTATAGACTGGTCAGTGTGCCCAAGCTTACATTTACGTGTCTGGCAGACACCCTTTACCAGAGTGTTATACATTTCATCTCATTTATACAACTGAGCAATTGAGGGTTAAGGGCCTTGCTCAGGGGCCCAGCAGTGGCAGCTTGGTGGACCTGGGGTTCAAACTCACAGCCTTCTGATAAGTAGCCCAACACCTTAACCACTAAGCTAGCACATCCCCATGCTGACCCCTGTCCAACTATAAAAGGTCCTACAATGGGCACATACGCATGAGAACTCCACCAATGGAAGAAAGTGGCCTAGTCTTACCTGGCCTCACTTACCTGTGGAAGCCATGGCACATGGATGTGACTTTGACATATACCACCTACCTAAACATTGTTGTAGACCAAGTATACCCCTTCATGACGAGAGTGTTCCCTGGGAACAGTGGACTCTTTCAGCAGGATAATAAGTTCCACCACACTGCAAGAATCATTGAGAAAGGTTTGAGCAGCATGACAAAGAGTTCAAGGTGGTGACTCAGTGTCCACATTGTCCAGATCTCAGTCCAGTCAAGCATCTCTGGGAAGTACTGGACAAACAAGTCAGATCCATGAGGATCTGCTTACAGGAATGTTTCTGAATGATTCAAACATCATGCAAAATCCATGTCATGAAGAATTGAGGCTGTTTTGAAAGCAAAGGGAAGCCCAACCCAGTATTAGAGGTGTTCCTAACAAAGTGATCAATGAGTATAAATTATTTCAGATTTTCTCGTCATGATATAATATCATAACAATATATCATCACATCCTCCCTCATAATTATTACCAGTGACTCAGGATGCAGCAGCAGTTACTGTCAGTGTTGCACCAGAGAGTCTTGAGTTGATCATGTTAGTGAAAAAGAATGAAAAAATTAATTCAGGAAGCATACACCCTTTTTGATGAAAACAACACGAGTCGTTTAGTTAGGTAGATGGTTCGCCAACTAAATAACAGCCTAATTACTGTGTGGTTGTATAATTACAATTTAAAATTGACTCTGGATATGTTATTTCACAATACTGATGATTGAATTTTCCCCAAAATCCTGTAGTCTGGCATCATATAAACTTGAATGTAATCAGAGGAATAGCATTTATAGTTTGGCAATGTTGAAATGTTTATACTGGGATAAAACCATCCAATCCAGCAACCAAAAAGTCAAACAAACCTGACATCCCAAAAGCCCAACCAAAAGATCCAAAATGTTGATTAAATCTGGCAACCCAAAATTCCCAAAACATCAATTTAATCTGGCAACCATAAAGTCGAACAACTCTGGCAGCCCAAAAGCCAAAAAGTTAATCCAGTATGGCAACCACAAAGCTAATCCAATCTGACAACCAAAATGTCTGAAATGTCAATCCAATCTGGCAACCAAAATGTCTGATATGTCAATCCAATCTGGCAACCAAAATGTCTGATATGTCAATCCAATCTGGCAACCAAACATCCCAAAATGTCAATCTAAACTGATAACCAAAAGAGTTCACATCCAAAAAGTCAATCCAATCTTGCAGCCAAAAAGTCAATCCAATCAGCCGGACAAAAAGTCAGTCCAATTTGGAAACTAAAACGTCATTCCTATCTGCCAACCAAAAAGTCCAAAGACTTAATCCAGCTGGGCAACCAAAAAGTCAATTCTAACCACAAATTCCAAAAGGTCTATCCAATCTGGCAACCTAAATATCAAATAAATATGGCAACCAAAAAGTCAATCCAATCAGCCAAACAAAAAGTTAATCCAATCTGGCAACTAAAAAGCCAATCCAATCTGACAACATGTCAATCCAAAATGTCTTGCAACTAAATAGTCAATTCACTTTGACAACTAAAATGTCAATCCAGTCTGGCAACCAAAATCCCAAAAAATCAATCTAATCTGGCAACCAAAGGGTTAAAAAGTCAATTCAATCTGTCAACCAAAAGAGATCAAAAGGTTAATACAAATACAACCAACCAAATGCAACCAAATAGTCAATTCACTTTGGCAACTAAAAAGTCAATCCCTTCTGGCAACCAAAAAGTCCAAAAAGTTAATTTAGTTGGGAAACCAAAAAGTCAATTCTATTCTCTAGTCAATCTGCTAACCACAAATCCCAAAAGGTTAATCCAATCTGGCAACCTAAAGCTCAATCCAATCTGGCAACCGAAAAGTCACCCCAAACCAATCTGGCAACCACAAATCCCAAAAGGTCAATCAAATGTTGTAACCTAAAGCTCAATCCAATGTGGCAACCACAAATTCAGCAGGTGCTTAGATACAAAGCTTGCATTACTATAAAACTAGGGTTAGGGTTATAAAACTCACATCATTCACTATTATTTTTCTTCACAAACAGAAGCGGATAATATCAATGGACGATATCTCGGCCAGACACAAACAGTAAACAGTATTGGCTGGAATTGTTTTATGGACACGGCTGGAATCTGGGGTGTGGAAATAGGCTACAAAAACCCAGTCCTCAGCTCTACTCCAACCGAGCGAGGACATTTCAGCAATGTCACTTTAGTTAAATGCATTATTCATTCATTTATTTTCAACAGTACAGGCTAATTTGGAGATTTGGAGCCTGTTCTGGGAGCACTGGGTGTGTGGGTGTGTGTGTGTTGGGAGGGCTAATACCCTGAATGGGGGGGTGGGTGCCGATATTTACTTTATTATCCTTTTCCCCTTCTGAAATGGACAAAAAATTACAGACTTAAAGTGCTTAAAAGAATTAGAAATCATGAATACAGCTGCCTATCTGCTTGTCCAAGCACGGCTATACGTCCCATTAAATCCCTAAAATTATGGAAACAGCACATGGTGTGTCATTATGAAGGAAGCAATAGCTGCTGTGTACAAGGGTCATTTTTTTTTTTTTTTGGAGGGTAAACATTGAGTGCTCTGATTAAAAAGCAGAGGTCACCCCTAGTGTCTCATATGCGTTTGAAGCCATAACGGCAGAGGAATTTCAATTTCCCAAGCTCATTTAAGTGTCAGGAAGCCCGGATGTTCCATACTGCGGTCAGCTGAAGCAGAACTGGGGGCAAAGCATATGGGGCGGTTCACCCTGGAGCCACATTTTAAACAGTAGCTCAGCCAAAAATGAGTAAAAAAGTACACAGTCTCCCTCTTTCTCAAAAAAATCTGTGTCAAAACACTTAATCTCTTTTTTGTTGATAGTGTTGATAACAAGTGACGAAAGTGTATAGCTGCCCCACACAACCTGGAGCTTCTATATATTATATTATTAAAATCCAGAGTCTTCATCTCGACCCGAGTCCTCAAACTTGCACAAAGTGATCGTAAACTATTTGCTGAGGAAAAAAAAACAATTAAGGCTTCAAAATGGCAGCTTCTACTTTTTTATTATTATTATTTATTTATTTTTTAATTTTTTAATTTTTAAGAAAATCTGGGTATAAAAAAAAAAGCTATTTTTAGCTAAAAAGCTAAAAATTATTGTTAGTGCAATAGTCAATATTTTTTTTTATTTTTTCTTGTACAAAGAATTTCAAATATGATATAGGAAAGCTAAAAAATAATAATAATAGTAATAATTAATTATATTAATAATAAATAATAAAAATAATTTAAGCCACTGTCTCAGAACAATCGTAGCTAAATAGCTGAAAAAATTCAGAATGTTCGTTTGTATTGGGATTGAGCTCTTGTCCGTCATTTTGTAGCCACGCCCCCAAAGCTACTTCACATCCTCATAAATTATCCATCCATTGTCTATACCCGCTTTATTCCTAATTAGGGTTACAGGGATCTGCTGGAGCCTATCCCAGCGCACATTGGGCGAAAGGCAGAGGTACACACTGGACATGTTGCCAGTCCATCACAGGGCCACACCTATAGACAGACAACCACACACACTCACTCCTATGGGCAATTTAGAATTACCAATCCACCTAATGTACATGTTTTTGGACTGTGGGAGGAAACCGGAGTACCCGGAGTAAACCCACGCAGGCACGGGGAGAACTCCACAACTCCGCCTGTTCGAACCCGAGATTAAAACCCAGGACCTTCTTGCTGTGAGGTAATGCTAACCACTAAGCCGTCGTGCTGCCTCTCATAAATCATTATAAGAAGAAATTGCTTGATAATTGTTGACAGATTTAGTTGAGCACGCTTGAAAGAGATGTTGTGACGGTCATTGCTAACAGTAACTCAAGTTAACAAGGTTGTTGAACCATTATGAGTTTTGGGGGTGGAGCTTTGTATACGTGGGTGGGCTCAATGAATGGTAAAAATGTCACATTGGAGACCTTTTGAAAAAATGAACACACCTTTAAACTATTTATTATTTATTAACTGAAATGGTCTTATTTCTGTTAATAATAACGTATGACAGCGTCGCTTATCTACTGCTCCTGCTGTGGTGTGATATCCCTCACAGTCTGATGCACTTATATGTCACACTTTGATCCGCCAGTTTAAATGTCATTTCATTTCGAATGCTTTAAATCAAAATTTCTTTCCTTTTCCTTTTAATTCACCCGATTAGTAGCTTCGCTGAGCTTCAGAAGCTCTTTGATGAGTAATATTACTGAGAAGGTTTTCAGGTCATCACTAAATCTGCTTTTCAGAGATGCCACGTAAATACCACTTGCTTACAAACAGATTTAGCCAAAGTATGAGATTTGGGACACATGCCCATATGTGTGATATACATGTGCGGTTACTCCTGATATTGTTACCAGTAATGAACAGGTACACCGACCAGGCATAACATTATGAGTGGTCTGTGGCTATGCAGCGCCATACACTACAAACCGTCATGCACTGTGTATTCTGACACCTTTCTATCAGAACCAGCATTAACTTCTTTAGCAATTTGAGCAACAGTAGCTCGTCTGCTGGATCGGATCACACCGGCCAGCCTTCACTCCCTATGTGCATCAATGAGCCTTGGCCGTCTATGACCCTGTCGCCGGTTCACCACTGTTCCTTCCTTGGACCACTTTTGATAGATACTGACCACTGCAGACCGGGAACCCCCCACAAGAGCTGCAGTTTTGATGATGCTCTGATCCAGTGGTCTAGCCATCACAATTTAGCTCTTGTCAAACTCGCTCAAATCCTTACGCTTGCCCATTTTTCCTGCTTTTAACACATCAACTTTGAGGACAAAATGTTCACTTGCTGCCTAATATATCCCACCCACTAACAGGTGCCATGATGAGGAGATCATCAGTGTTATTCACTTCACCTCTCACTGCTCATAATGTTATGCCTGGTTATTTTGCATCGGCATATGAAGCATTTTAGGCATACGAATGAACCAACCCGAGTGCCGGCTAAGTTGTGTGTACATCTGGGAGCTGTTTAAAACTTGTTTGCGTCAGTGGAAAGCCAAGGGAAGCCAAACGAAGTGAGTTTACGAATTTTTCGAATTTTCTTTCAGTCATCGAAAGCTGTTTCAAAAGAGTCAAACCACGATACTAACATTGCTTTCGGCATGCGCTCAAAAGCTAGGTGATTTTTCACCCTTTTTTTTTTTTTTTTGACAGATTGATGGCGTGGGTGGTCTGTTCTATTTTTAGCCCAAGCTTGGTGGCACGACTTCCTGTGAGGACCCTTGACTCTTGGAAATTGGTAATATTTTTGGGAGGCTGGAACGGATTATCTGCATTTACATTATTTCTTATGGGAAAATTTGTTTCACAATACAAATTTTCGCCTTAAGAACTCGCCTCCAGAGCGAATTAAATTCATATGCTGAGATTCCACTGTATTTCATTATTTTAGCACAAACATAACATTGATCATGCTAATTCATGGTGTGTTAAGATCTGGACTGTAACGCTTTAGTTCAGGAAACAATTTGCCTAACCACAGCAGCACTATCAGAGCAAACACTAGACAACAGCAGTGTTTGAGACATTATGGAGTACAAATATTATACATTGCATGTTTCAGTGGTTGTGTGTGCGCGTGTGTGTGTGTGTTTGGCACTTCTCCCATTCCTCCTGTTAGGTGTTCCCACTTTGGCTCGCGTTCCTTTTTAATTCAGACCAGACGGCCCTTGTGTGTGTGTGTGTGTGTGTGTGTGTGTGCGCGTGTGTGTGCCTGTGTGGGTGTGTGTGTATGAGAGCAGTTCCTTTCCCACGCTGCGGCACCTGTATTCACCCGCCATGACACCCGAATCCATCCCCCCACCGCCCAAAAGGCCCCCCACCCCACCCCCTCCTGAAATGAGGCGCCCCATGGAATTCTGGGAGTGGACTGCACCATCACTCCAGAAAGCATTATTAGATTTCAAAAAGTGTGTGAAATTCAAATTGTGTTTTTTTTTTTTTATCTCTATTGTTTTTATCATTGCTAGTGCATTGTCCTACTTTTCCTTCTTCTTCCACTTGTCCTTGTAGTTGTGTGCTGATAATGTCGGGAGATCTCGAAGTATAAATGCAACTTGATGAATGTTTACGGTGCCATCATCCAGCCAGAGTGTTGCATTTGACACTGATTTAAAGTAACTTGAGACTGAGGTGACTGTGCCACTTGGTTAAAAGCCTAACTATTACAACCACTAGTATTATTAATAATAATACTTCTGTTCCTGTTACACTACTTCTACTACTACTATGGCTTCCACTACTATTACTATTAGTACTCTAACCACTACTACTACTACCACGAATAATACTACTACTGTTAATATCACTAATAGTATTACTATTACCCCGCCACTACGTTTACACACCTATTACTATCAGTACCACCACCACTGCTATTGCTGTTACTTTGCTATTACTACTATATAACCACTACTACCATTACCATTACAACCATTAGTATCACTGCTACTGTCAATACGGTCACTGTTACTATTACTACTACTAATAATAATATTTTCTGTACTAATTCTGCTACATCAACTACCATTTCCTATTATGCTATACCCTATGTGCTACTATACTATAATAATATTATTATTATAATTACTATTTTGTTTTTGTACGTCTAGCACAACAACCCCTAATCCTATTGCTCTTTTCACTACTGCTATTAAAAAGATTGCTATTGCTAGTCGTAATACCGCCACTTTTATTGCTAACACTAATACTATACCACGCCAAGCATTCTATGTCAAGGGTCCACACAGGAAGTCGTGCCACCAAGCTTGGGCTAAAAATAGAACACACCACCGATCTGTCAACAAAAAAAAACGTCCGGAAAATCACCTAGCTTTCGTGCGGATGCCGAAGACAACGTTGGTATCGTGGGTTGACTCTTTCGAAACAGCTTTCGCCGACTGAAAAAAGAATTTGTAAACTCGCTTCGCTAGGCTTTCCGCTGACGCAAACAAGTTTGAACTTTCAGTCCGGCAGCATTCGGCCAGCATTCGGTCCGGTTCATTCGTATGCCGAATATGCTTTGCATGCCGATGCAAATTTCTTGCAAAATTTCATTTCTTAAGGTGAAAATTCATAAGGGAGCGCATTTGTATGCCGAGGTTCAGCTACACTGGTTCAGTAATTATGTTACTGCTGATGCTGTTACTACTATAACTGCTCTTGTTGTGTCTAGTGTTACTAACAATACTAACAATCAACACGCCTAATACTACTGCAAAATTGTTGTCCCCATTACTACTACTACTAATCACTATTTCTGCTGCAGTTAGTACTAATATTGTCACTATTACTGCTATCAGTACTCTTAATATTTGTACAGAAAGCACCGAGCTGTGTTGCAGCTGCCTTAATACAGTGTAAAGTTTATAATTCTTGCAATTTGACAGACGTTTCAGAGAAAGTGCACACAGTGCCTGTTTTCCTGTGTACTGTTTGTTCTCAGCGGCTGTTATGTTTCTCGGCCCATCAGATCGTGGCCAGTTACTGCACGCTCTGCCTTTTCTTTTCAGGATGTTCATAATTATTTTGGAATAGTTTTCTGCATTTCATTACTGCATGTGTGTAATTCCTGTTTTATTATTATTCCTTGGTGGTTTCTGCACATGCCCTGAGCTTAACTTTGCCCAGATGGCTTCCATCAGAATTAAATCTGAGCTCACAATGAAGCGGAAGTTCAGTAACTGATGAACCTACACAGCTGGAATATTTATGAAATTAAACAGCGTGGAGGATTCAGGTACAGCGGGGTCTCCAGGTTCGAGCGCATTAAAAGATGTTCTTAATACGTCAGTTATCAAACGTTAAATAGACACCGAAGGAACGCTTTGGCCAAAAATGGCCTTACCTCAAGTGTAGTCGAACAGCTAGGACATATTTGGTTTCTGAAGTTTTTCCAGCAGTCCTTCTCTGGCTCCTCAACTTTATATCTCTTCTCTGCATTTTCATTGGCTGTTGAAGGAAATGCATTCTGATTGACTCACATGCGCTACTAGACTTAAAGAGAAAAACACTTTGACAAACTCCAGTTCGCTTTGAACAAATCAACAAATCCAGATGTTGATTTAGATTCCTAATAAACAACCCAGAAGTGACGATTGCAAGGGCAAACTTCCTGAGGAAAGAAGCTGGAGAGGAACCCAAGCTTCTAAAGGGACTCTCGTAAAAAGGAAACTGTAACTGTTCTGGGTGACATTGGATAATGTGATTATAAATCAATAAAGACTATCATATTTTTGTAACACATTTGTACTGTTTCTGTTACTTGTTTGTCTGTTAATGAAGGACCACTAGGTCTGGGGTATTGTTCCGTATTCAATTCGGCTCGATTGGTGTAGCAGGCTGGGAGTCTTGGACATAGGGCTATCAATCAAGTATGCTGATTGGAATATTAGGCCACGCCCACACAGTGCTCTTATCAGTCTAATCAGAGAGTTCGGATGGAGTTTTATCGCACTTCTTCATTTTATGCCGCCACCACCAGATGGTAAAGGAATGTTTTTGGGTTGTCCGAGCGTCGCTCCACAATTCTCGGTAGCGCAATATATCAAGTACGAGCAGTTTGTAGAATTCATGTAGAATTATTATCGCGACCTGGAGATAATTTTGGAATGGATCCGAACAGGGTCAAGGTCACAGCAAGGTCAAATGTCTTAAATATACCCGTTTAAAGTATAATGTAATGGTGTTTAAGGGAAAAATATTAGAAATGAAGGATCTGACTTGGATGCTGTTGACGTCAAGTTCTGCTTGTTTTTTTTTTTGTGGGAATGTTTGCTATAGCACTCAACTTAGGCATCATAACCTTTTTTTAACTGTGTTAGCAGGGACTTCTTCCAGGAATAGATAGCCAATAAAGTAAAATAAAGTAAAACAGCTCATCATTCGGTCACGTTCTACACGTGCAAAAGTTGGATTTGGATTTTCCCGAAACTAGTGCATGAGTGCTAAGCGTGTGATTTTGCAGTGTGAATGGGTTGCAGTGGGGGTGTTTGGGATCAGGGCGCTGACCCCGGATCAGTCTGTGTCACTCTTCATAAAGGCCGAACACACTCCTAAATCTGGGCTCTGAAGAGCCGTCTGACAGGCTGCGTGGGCGAGCCAGAGTTACGCAGGAGAAAGTGCAGAAATGTGACGGGGCTTTTGTTTTGCCTTCCTGAGGCGCGGTCCACCGGGGGCCATTACCTCGCTTGCCCTACGGCGTTAATTTCACCATTTATAACTAGGATAATATCGTTCGGGTTCGGCCACGGATATAAATCTGTCCTCTTTTCTTGAGTTGTTCTAAGCTTTTGTCCATTGCTCCTTACTTCAGCCTTTTCTCCACAGGAGCTCTGTGTGTGCTGTGAGAAAGTTTGTGTCACTTTGATAATGTGGAGCCTCATTTCTGGGTGAACGTCAACAACCCTCTTCCAGACAACTGATGCTAGCAGAACAGTGATAATACCACCAAGTGATCATAATACTACTACTAATAATAATACTACAGCTAGAATATTCTGTTAGCTGTTAGTCTCTTTCTCTGTGAAACGTCGTTGGCTGGGGAAGTAGTAAAGATTCCGGCTGCAAATCCCGGCCAAAATATTTTGGCACAAAGTCCTTTCCTCATTTCTCCTAATTATGATCATGCAGGATTAACGTCATTCTTGCCTCACTTAAAAATATCAAACAATTCTCAAGTACTGTTAGGAAGTCCTCAGCCGCAACCTTTTATTTCCTCTCCGAGCTGCAGCAGCCGGCCGGCTCGAAAGCTGTAACTCTACGGAGTAGAATTAGACAAAATGCTGCATGAAGGGTCTCTGTAAGAAAGATTTCTATAAACATGCTTTGTCATTATGGATTAATGCTGCGTTCAAAATCTTTAATGCTGCATTCAAGAAAGCGGGTCTGTTAGGTTGTGTCTCCCACTAAGAAATATTGTTACTATGGCAACCAATAGCCTCCTTCCTGGTGACTTGCAGCCGTGTGAACGTTAGTGCGTAAATGAAAAAATTGTAATTGTTAAATATTGTGTAAGAGGATTATATATAACACTTCAGCCGTTCTTTTTTTGTGGAAAAGGGTGACAGAGCTTGATGTCAGGCTGCATCACACCACCGCATCTTTATATCAGTTTTGTATAACAGCACACCCTGTCTCGTTTTATTTCTCACCTATCGTTCTCTAATAATGATCTCATAATAAACAGTACAATACGGAGTAGCTTTTAGCTTTAGAGTCTCTAATATATATACGGTTTCACAGGCTAGCTATGTGTTAGTGATCCGGGTGTCCGTTATGGTGTTGTGCGTGTGTCGTCATAGAAATGAGCGATGTCCAAGATGACCGAGTGGAATCTTTGAGTCATTATTTCATGTCCGCCAGTTCGACGGGCCTGATTTACGTCGTGATAAAACCGTCACGTTTCGATAGAGTTAATCCTGTTTTGACTCAGATGTCTTTTTCTCTTACCCCCACTTCCCCTTTTTTTATCTCTACTTGAGGTATCACTATCCGATCCCCAAGGTGTTCTACGTGCAGCTGACGGTAGGCAGTAACGAGTTTTATGGCGAAGGTCGAACACGTCAAGCAGCTCGGCATAACGCAGCCATGAAAGCTTTGCAGGCGCTGAAGAACGAACCCATTCCAGAAAAGCAACTTCAGGTATTCACACACACACACACACACACACACACACACCATAAGACATGGTCAGATGTGACTAGGTTGACAAGACACTAAATATCTATAATGCATTGCAGCATCTGAAGACTGAGCGCGAGATAGAGAGAGAATATGGTGCGGTTTGGGACACGTCCATTGTAGTGTTAGTTACGGTGTTAGTTGGGGCTGTTTTGTGAAGGGGGTTGTTATGTGGAGTCTACAGTGAATGCCGTTTGGGATGCCTCCTTGGTCACTTTATGGTGAATAGTGAATATGGTATGTGGTTTGGGACACGACCAAATCCATCACCAGCAGTCATTTACACTGTTTTCTATATTAGTGTCCTAATAATTCTCAAGGGATTAGGGATTAGGTGATCCATACTACATTGGACACGCCTTTAACCTTGTGTTTCCTCTTTCCTTTTCCGATGATGTCCATCACCCTAACTCTCTCTTCACCTTCTTATTTGTGTCACTGTAGGCAGATTACCCACAATCCTATAGCGCTGATCTCATATCCCCTTGTTCTTGTATCTTTATTCCTTCCCTTAGTGTCACATTGGGGGAGTAAAGACGACCTCACACACTCTTAAAGGGCTTTTATGTGTGCCCAGTTGTAAGCTTAACACTGGGTGACTGTGTATAAATCACTTAACACACTGACGCTCCGTGCCAGCGCTGATGTCACCGCTCCTGCTCTCCCGCCCTCATCTGACACAACATGTACAACACGTAACGTTTCTACAGGTTAGAAAGAAGAAAAAGAACCACACCAGGTGGTGAATAAATATGCCATCACCTCTCACACCACTAATCTGCCCAGTGGTACAGCGTCTAGTTCCCTTTTCCTTAGTTAAACATACACACCTTACCATATAAATGCCTCAACATGGTTCATCCACTGTGGACGTGTCCCAAATCACACACCCTCATTACAATACCAGTCACAGAAATCATCCGTCATGGGGTTTTTGTGCACTAGATGGAGAAAAGGGTGTCTAGTTAGAGACGTGTCTGGAGCGGACTGCAAAATGAACAGACCCCAACCCCCAAAAATTGTTAAAGAGCGAGAAAAACACTTTTTATAAACTTTTTATAAACTTTTTCAAATTATGGTTTAATTGAATAAATCATATAAAATTTTTATATTTTTTATTTAATTAAGTTATTTTTTATTTTGTTTTTAATTTACTGTTATCTTTATTTTTTACTTTATTTTATTTTGATTTTTTACATAGATACTTTTATTTATTTACTTTACCATTAATTTAATTTAATATTATTTTAAAAAAGCATTATCTGTCTGCTTTATAACTTTTGCTTTTATTTAATTTTAAATTTATATTTGATCGATTCATTTTTTTTTGTGCACGTTTTTTTTGGTGTGCGTGCGTGTGTGTGTGTGTGTGCATGCATGAGTGCATTTGGTGTGGAACAAATGTCTTCATATATGAAAATCAGACATATTGACTGTGTGTGTGTGTGTGTGTGTGTGTGCATGCATGAGTGCATTTGGTGTGGAACAAATGTCTTCATATATGAAAATCAGACATATTGACTGTGTGTGTGTGTGTGTGTGTGTGTGTATACACTGTGAATTGAGCATTTTACACATTCATAGCAGTTATGTTTTGTTAATTAGCTAATTCTTGTAGTTAATTGTCCACTCTCTCATTCTACATGAGTGAATTATAGGGTCAAAAGTATGTGGACACTTGACCATCACACCCATATTTGGATGTTCCCCAAATTGCACCAACAAAGTTAGAAAGCACTAAATTCTATAGATTGTCTTTGTTTGCTGTAGCTGTACAATGTTTCTGTTATTTCTTTTATTACACTGGAACCTCAGCATAGGAATTTAATTCGTTCTGGAGTTTTTAAGGGGAAAATTTGTATTGCAAGACGAATTTTCCCATAAGAAACAATGTAAATGCGGATAATCCGTTCCAGCGCGCGCAACGAAGCGCATATAAACTGTATGGCTGCCTACAAAGAACTGACCCAAGCCAAGCATTCCATGTCAAGGGTCCACACAGGAAGTCGTGCCACCAAGCTTGGGCTAAAAATAGAACAGACCACCCACCCCATCAATCTGTCAACCAAAAAAGGCCAGAAAAATTGCATACCAAATGCAATGTTGGTATCGTGGGTTTCGCAACAGCTTTCACTGACTGAAAAAAATGTGTAAAATTCGTAAATTCGCTTCGGCAGGGAGTGCATTCGTAAGGGAGGGCATTCGTAAGCCAAGGTTCCACTGTATAAACTTCCAGTTTATATCATCCTGTTTTTATTTGACACTATTTGTGATGTCTCTGCTTTGACTCGTCGTCTCGACCGGAATTTCCCCTACAGGGGATTAATAAAGGCACATCTCATTTTATCATCTCATCTCTCAATTCCCCTTCACTGGAACTAAGATGTCCAACCTGTTTCACCATGACGATGCCCCCATGCTGAACATCGTGCCTGTGTTCACTAAGGCTGTATGAACAAAAATCCCCATAGTCACATTCCAAAATCTAGTGGAAAGCTTCCTTAGAAGTGTGGGGCTTATTGTATCAGCAAAGGGGGAATAAATCAGGAATGGGATGTTCAACAAGCACATATTAGCATGATGGTTAAGGGCCCACAAACTTTTGGCTAATTAGACCAGATCGATGTGTTCTGCTTTTTCATTTTAATTTCCAATAAAATTGAAACATTTCTCAGTGCACGCAGACCTCTCTTAGATTTGATTGAACTTGAACCTATTAAAGTCAGACCAATATTTCGAATACAAAAACCTTGTGTGTGTGTGTGTGTGTGTGAGCATTTGGCATCAATCTAGTTATTCAAGCTGTAATATTGTGCTTTTCTCTCCTGTTCAGTCTCGCTGCGTTCATAACGAGCTCTTTATCAGCTGCTTCTCTTCCTGTATTATGTTACAGAGTGAAGAACACCATGGTCATGTACCGCCTCAGGCTTCACACACACACACACACACACGTGCATGTAGTGAATGTATTTCCACTGCAGGAATTTTTTCAGGAACTCATTCTGTGGTTCCAGGGGCCTTTATTTTAGTTCCTGCTCCAGACTACTAGATACTTAAAGCGCAAACCAGGAACTCGGGAGTAAAGAGTTTCCTGTAACGATGCTGCTGATTTGTTAAACAGGACGATTAATCGTCTACTGCAAAATCTGCAGGCGGCGCAGCATGGACATTTCCGTCGCGCTTTCATTCGAGGCATCGCTTCTCGGTGATTTTTAATACCTCTGGAGTTCATGAAAGAGAGCAAAATAAACGTTGTTCCGTTAAGTATCAGAGAAAGAAATCTGAGCCTCATGGATTGAACACTCCTCATATTGCTCAGATTTAAGACAAGAGCATTTTATTTTCCCAGCATCGTATGCACACATGCATCCAAATCTCATCAAAGTCATGAAAGAAAAAATGTTTTATTTGTGCTTTATATGTTTTCTAGAGTCTGGAGGAAAAAAAAGGCTTGGAGGAGGAGAGCGACGCAAATAAATCTGAAATCAGTCTGGTGTACGAGATTGCACTGAAGAGGAACATGCCTGTGAATTTTGAGGTAAAACACACACACACACACACAATATAACATGAACCTGAGTTTTCAGCTTTCAACTGATCGTAGATTTATTAACTAATTTCCTTATTCAGTATATATGTAGTTACTAGGATGTGTACAATAATTCTCCACATAAGTGCTTTTATCCAGGTTTTTGTGACAGGTGCCTTTTTCTGGGGAAAGCAACCCCTCCTCCTAAAGCAGGAAAAGTGTTCTCTGTGTTGCCTCTATGTCTGGTTTAGTATTCCGTCCCGTTCATGTTGCCAGATTTGTTCTGATCGTAATCCCTCTGTCAGGCCTGGAAAATGTCCGTCTGTTATTCCTTCCTTAGCAAGAGGTCAATTACACAGCAATGTTTAACAACTTTAACAAGCAGCCTCACAAGCAACAGATTTCATACGTAAATGTTATGCTATGTTGTAAATGTTATGTTTTGCCTGATTGTGTTGTTGTCTCCCCATAACCCGAAGACCGCGTGCGTGCATGCGGCGTGCGCTGTCAAGCGGAGTTTAACTTGCGAATGATGTATTGCTCTTTTCCCGTGTCGTTCTCCGACTCCGTCGTTCAGCTGTGGGATCCTGGCCCTCGCTGGAATTTTGGCCCGTGATCAGGATTTGGAAAGAATGTGTAGTGCGCACTTTATGAATAAACAACAAAACCGAGAGTAAGTGTTACAACGTGAGCAAGACGCAAACCGTGGAAACGGGGCATGTCTGGCTGTAAACGTCTGCAGCAAAGCAGCGCTTGTTCTCGAATTATATCGCACTACGGCGTCTTCTCCTGTAGCAGCAGAGACGACGATGATCCACACGGAACTTGGAGAACCGTCCTGCTCGTGCTGTCATCACCTGTCACTCATCACAGTTCTCACTGAGAAGCATACAGGCAATCGTGCTGCAATACACTGACTGAGACAGACAGACAGCTTAACAGCTAGACAGATAAATGAACTGACAGATAAGTAGATGGAGGAACAAACTGATAGAGAGACTGACAGCTAGACAGACAGACAGACAGACAGGCAGGAAAATGAAGTATATACTGATAGACATAGACGTACAGGTAGATGCATTGATGAATTACAGACAGCTGAATGAAGGACAGACAGGATGATAGACAAATGGATTATCAAGGACAGACATATAAAGAGATAGGAAGACAGACAGACAGATGTGCAGACAGACAGGCATACAGATAGATGGAGAGACTGGAAGATAGACGGACAGATAAACAGAAGAACCCAAGTTATGATAAATAGACTGTTATACAGAGAGACAGACAGATGTGCGGACAGACTGGAAGGAATGTGGCCAGACAGTCATACAGATGTGTGGACAGACTGGAAGAAATGTGACCAGATAGACATAAATATAAAGAGATGGGAAGACAGACAGGCATACAAATATATGGAGAGACTCGGAGAGATGGACAGTAGACAGAAAGCCAGAAGTAGACAGACTGTTATACAGAGAGACAGATAAGTGGACATACTTGAAGAAATGTGACCAGACAGACATAGATAGAAAGAGATGGCAAGACAGACAGACAGATGTGCAGACAGACTGGCTTACAGATAGATGGAGAGGCTGGAAGAGAGATGAACAGATAGACAGAAAGGCCAAAGTACAGATAGACAGCATACAGAGAGACAGACAGATGTGCAGACAGACTTGAAGAAATGTGAGCAGTCAGACATAGATTTAAAGAGATGGGAAGACAGACAGACAGATTTGCAGACAGACTGGCTTATAGATAGATGGAGAGACTGGAAGATAGACGGACAGATAGACAGAAAGACCAAAGTAAAGATAGACAGCATACAGAGAGACAGACAGATGTGCAGAAGAAATGTCTGGAAGAAATGTGGACAGACAGACAGACAGACAGACATATATATATAAAGAGATGGAAAGACAGACAGACAGATGTGCAGACAGACAGGCATAGAGATAGATGGAGAGACTGGAAAATAGATGGATGGACAGATAGAAATACTGACAGCATACAGAGAGACAGACAGATGTGCAGAAGAAATGTGGCCAGACAGACACACAGACATATATATATAAAGAGATGGAAAGACAGACAGACAGATGTGCAGACAGACAGGCATACAGATAGATGGAGAGACTGGAAAATAGATGGATGGACAGATAGACAGAAAGACCAACAGCATACAGAGAGACAGACAGATATGCAGAAGAAATGTCTGGAAGAAATGTGGCCAGACAGACAGGCATACAGATAGATGGAGAGACTGGAAAATAGATGGACAGATAGACAGAAAGACCGAAGTAAAGAGAGACAGACAGATGTGTGGACAGACTGGAAGAAATGTGGCCAGGCAGACAGACATGTACAGTGGATTTAGACTTTCAGACCTGTATAACTCTGTCTCTCTCTCTCTCTCTCTCTCTCGCTCTGAGTCATGTGCATGAGTGTGTATCTTGGGGGCAGACGCATCAACACGCCATACAAAAGAGTCTTTCTTCGCTCAGTGGGTCTCGGTGTCTCTTGCCGTCCTCACATCCTGCCTTTACATGGATCGTCCCACATCGTCTTCCCGGAGAACATGATCCATGTAGGACAGAAAAACTGGTCAGATCAAAGTCCTCGTTGAAATTCCATCACTGCGCCGAAGAAGCTACACCGTCTGACGCCGGGGACGATGGCTCGTCTGTTGCTGATGGATTTAAGAAGTGCCAAGATCTACTCAAAGACAGTGTTCCTGCGATTAGACAATCACATGCTGGAGGCGATAAGCTTCCACCGCTGAATCCTTAACAATAAGTGCAGTGATGGTGTCTGTGTGAGGTCAGGTGACTGTGTGAGGTCAGGTGACTCAGGGCTTCAGACGCATTCAGGATCCATGTTAATTAGAGCGGTGTATTGTATGACTGAAGAATTTCTCAGACATTCATAATTGTAGATATAAATATAATATATAGATCAGTAGGCAAAGAGAGAGACAGAAAGCTAGATATAAAATATTTCGGTTTGAAGCACACACTAAGAGAAACGTCGACTCGGTTAGTACTATGATATCATAACCCGTGATAAATATGAGTGTTTATATCAGCCCGGAGTAAACAGAGCTGCTTCAGAGCCACCATGGAAGCACAGAACTCTTCCGTAACATCGGAGTGTGATGATCAAATCCCTCCACATGAAAGCCTTGTAAATATTGGATCAAAAATTCTGTCAAGTGTGTGAGGAACTCTCTCTCTCTCTCTCTCTCTTTCTCTGTCTCACTTTCTCTTTCTCTTTAACTCTTTCTCTATCTCTCGCTCTGTGTGTTTCCCAACTACTCAGATAAATTCACTTTCAGTTTTTTTTAAAAATGTGTTTTATTTAGCTTTAAAGACTAAGAAACACACACACATGTCTGAGACATACACAAAGATTGAAGCCAATAAGAGTGAAATAAATAAATATTGAAACAAACAGGAAAGACTGGATAGACAGAATGATGCATGGACAGACAGGATGGATTTGTGGATGGATGGATGGACCAATGGATACACAGGAGGATGGATGGATGGATGAATGGGCATACAGAGAGATGGATGGATAGGCACAGTTGTATGAATGAATAGACATGCGCATGGATGGGAAGACAGACAGATGGATAGATGGATGGATAAATGGATGGATGGATGGATGGATGGATAGGCAGAAATGGATGTATGGGTGGACGGAAGATAGTTAGAAACACAGGTAGATAGGACATGGATGCATGGGTAGATGGATGAATGGATGTATAAAGATGCAGATAGATGGGTAGACAGACACATGGATGGATGGATGGATGGATATTTAGGCAGACAGACATTAAATGTACAAAGTAACTTGGTTTGTAGGTTCTCCGTAAAACTGCTTACGTACAGAGAGTTTTACACTTTCTGGTTCTTCGTGTGTGTGTGTGTGTGTGTGAGTGTGTGTGTGTGTGTGTGTCAGAGAGAGAGAGAGAGAGAGAGAGAGAGAGAGAGAATGCCAGAGTGCTTATGTGTATGAGGATAGGATGTGAAAGGGAGTCTCAGGAGGGGGATAACTTTCACTGAAGACAGAGAGAGCCAGGTTGTGTGTGTGTGTGTGTGTGTGTGTGTGTGTAATCTAATCCCCCTCCTTAACACTGAGCTCACCTGCTTTGCTGCCCAAGAAGAGACACTGGAATTGAGTCTGAATGTTGAAACACATGATTTCATAAGCAGCATGTCCAGCTGCATTCTGGGTAATTCTGATGTTCCAAAATGTATACGTTTCAGCCTAAACCTGCTCTGTTTCTCGCTGACTGTCCTGTCCTCCTCTGTCCCCAGGTGCTCAAGGAGAGCGGCCCGCCTCACATGAAGAGCTTCTTGACCCGCGTGACAGTGGGCGACTTCTCTGCGGAGGGTGAGGGCAACAGCAAGAAGCTTTCGAAGAAGCGTGCAGCTTTCTCCATCCTGCAGGAGCTAAAGAAGCTGCCCTTCATTCCTGTAGTGGAGAAGCCCAAAGTGCACTACAAGAAACGGCCCAAGACCATACTGAAGGTAGGCTGCAGACTGTAGACAGACTTTTGGACAGCCACATTAATTAGTAGACAGAATGACAGACACACACTGACAGAAAAACACATTCGCTGTCAGAGAGACACACTGGTAGATGGACAGACAGGTAGACAGATTGACAGACACACTGACAGTCAGAAAGTCAGACACACTTACATGCAGACATACTGACTGACATTTGATCATTTGGTGGATAGACTGAAGGACAAAACATGCAGACAGGCAGATGGATCAACTGGTAGATCAACAGCTGGACAGACTCACCGAGACACTGACAGAGGGATCAACTGGTAGATCAACAGCTGGACAGACTCACCGAGACACTGACAGAGGGATCAACTGGTAGATCAACAGCTGGACAGACTCACTGAGACACTGACAGAGGGATCAACTGGTAGATCAACAGGTGGACAGACTCACCGAGACACTGAAGGGGAAATCAACTGGTAAATCAACAGGTGGACAGACTCACCGAGACACTGACAGAGGGATCAACTCTTGACAGACAGACAGACAGAATGACAGACAAGCAGACTGATAGATAACAGACAAATTATCTGGTAGACAGACTGACAAACAGAGTAGCTGACAACTGGTAGACAGATTGATGGACAGACAGACAAACAGACAGACTGACTGACAGACCAACTGATTGCCAGACAGCCTGATGACAGACAGACTGATTGACAGACAGCCTGATGACAGACAGACTGATTGACAGACAGACTGACTGACAGACAGACTGATTGACAGACAGACTGACTGACTGACAGACTGATTGACAGACAACCTGACTGACTGACAGACTGATTGACAGACAGACTGACTGACAGACAGACTGATTGACAGACAGACTGACTGACTGACAGACTGATTGACAGACAGACTGACTGACAGACAGACTGATTGACAGACAGACTGACTGACAGACTAATTGACAGACAACCTGACTGACAGACAGACTGATTGACAGACAGACTGACTGACAGACAGACTGATTGACAGACAGACTGACTGACAGACTAATTGACAACAGACTGATTGACTGAAACTGAAATTAACTCACTTCCCAGTATCAGCCAATCAGGACCTAGAACACTTGTGTAATTCCTTTTGTAGCATATGAAGATGTTAATATGAATTATGAGCTGTAATGCTGATGGTGAGGAACCACTCTCACCTACAAACTCACACCAGTGCCATGTGTGTGTGTGTTTGTGTGTGTGTGTGTGTGTATTAAATCTTTTAACAGGCTGGCCCAGAGTATGGTCAGGGCATGAACCCCATCAGCCGACTCGCTCAGATCCAGCAGGCTAAACGAGAGAAAGAGCCTGAGTATACACTACTGTCTGAGAGAGGCCTGCCACGCCGCCGAGAGTTCATCATGCAGGTACTGTTTACACACCTACACACACACACACACACACACACACACACACACACACAATCATCAATAATAATGACAATAATAATAGTTAACAGTGGGCTGATACAACAGTCATGCAGTGTGTTATGAAAGCAACATTTATATCATCATAGTGGCATCAAAACGGAGCTCAGATCCGATCCGACAAGAGTCGTATTCCAATTTTCCGATGTTTTTAGCTTTTGTTTAAAATAGTTAAAAAATGTTTATTCGAAGCAGCATACCACCGAGAAATGACAAATGAAATATTCCTCTGTTTTTAACCGCAGGATCGTTCCTGCACTGTTTTGATTTTGGCAGCGATATGTCCTGTTTATGTTTCTGGTTGTGTTTCATTCCCTCTCTAGGCCCTTCACTTTGTTTTATTAGACGTCTGGGTTTATTTGATTTCATTTTGCTTATTCCACTACAGGGTGGTGTTCTATTGTTTCTGGGTTTAAGAAAACTCTACCTGTGTTGGAGACCACTCCACAGAGACGATGTAAAAAGCCTGAGAAGAAAATTCGAATGTAAAAAAATATAACTAAAGGTCATCGATCTCGATGTGTAGTCGGTTAATGCGCCGAATCCTTTAATATATTTTAATGTTTAAAATATGTTTCATATAAATTATTTTCAGATGTCGTACTCTTAATCTTGAAAAGCCTATGCTGGACAGTTTATTATTATTATTTTTTTTAAATCAGTGGCTTTTATTTTATCACAACAAGGGTGCGGCAATCACGGGAAATTGCGGGGAAATGGAAGGAAATAAAAATAAAAAAAGGTCACATGCTTTAAAGGATTATATTATATTTATATTTATATTACAGTTCCTGTGCTGTATAAAAATCCAGGATGTGTGATGAGAGGGATTTCCAGGATTCGACAGTTTTTTTTTTCTTTTCTTTACTGCTTTGTTGAGACACAGATGGTTGAGAGGAATTTACAGAACTTTCTCAGAGCCACCACTAATCATCGTATTTGGAGTGTCAGATATCACAAAGTTTATACAGAAAACCCTAAAATATTTAAGAGGTTTCTGTGATGCCAGACGTGTAATTGTAAACATCCTGCAGTGTTTGAATAAAATAGAAGAAAAAGATAGAAATGTGATAAAAAGTGCATTAAAAAAAATCCTAAATAAATATTGTGTAATACTTCTAGTTATTACATTAGCCTACAAAAAACTAAATCAGATAAATATGCATGCTTCTAGGAATTTTTAGAAATTGTCCTATTTGTTCTTTTGGCAGATCTTATTTTCTTTCTAGCAAATAAAAATGGAAAAAAAAAAAAATAGAAATTCAATTTTGACATTAGGAGAAAAAAAATAATATTATGATCTCATAATGTATAAAATTAGATGTATTTCTCTATTTTCAAGACACACACACATCTATCTATCTATCTATCTATCTATCTATCTATCTATCTATCTATCTATCTATCTATACCTATGTGCACACCAATCAGGCATAACAGTATGACCACGTACCTCCTTTTGCTGCCAAAACAGCCCTGACCCATCGAGGCATGGGTTCCACTAGATTCCTGAAGGAGTTTTGTGGTATCTGGCACCAAGATGTTAGCAACAGATCCATTAGGTCCTGTAAGTTGCAATGTGGGGACCTTACAAACTTACAGGACCTAAAGGTTATTTACAGGACTTAAAGGACTTACAGGACTTACAGGAAATGATACTTTTGATAGGTACTGACCACTGCAGACTGGGAACACTCCACAAGAGCTGAAGTTTTGGAGATGCTCTGATCCAGTGGTCTAGCCATCACAATTTGGTCCTTGTCAAACTCGCTCAAATCCTTACGCTTGCCCATTTTTCCTGCTTCTAACACATCAACTTTGAGGACTTCACCTGTCAGTGCTCATAATGTTATGCCTCACAGAGTGGCTTACATTTTTATCTTATTTTATACAGCTGAGATTTAAACATCTTGCTTAGGGGCTGAACAGTGGCAGCTTGGTGGACCTGGGACCTTCTGATCACTAGTCCAGCACCTTAACCACTAAGCTACCACTTTCCACTTCAGTGGTCCAAATTGCAAGCCCAGGATTCTCCTTTAAAACTCCTACCAGTGAAGACACCTATTACTTGTAATTACTTCCTGTTGTTTGATGCATGTTAATGATTGTACCAATCAGCCATAACATTATGACCACTGAGAGGTGAAGTGAATAACACTGATTATAACACAGGAAAAATGGGCAAGTGTAAGGATTTGAGCGAGTTTGACAAGGGCCAAATTGTGAAGGCTAGACCACTGGATCAGAGCATCTCCAAAACTGCAGCTCTTGTGGGGTGTTCCCGGTCTGCAGTGGTCAGTATCTATCATAAGTATCCTTTAAGTCCTGTGAGTAAGGATCTGCTGCTAACATCTTGGTGCTAGATACCACAGCACACCTTCAGGGATCTCTAGAGAGTCCATGCCTCGATGGGTCAGGGCTTTTTTGGCAGCAAAAGGGTGACCAACACCAGATTAGGCAGGCGGTCATAACGTTATGCCTGATTGGTTTGAGTGTTTTAGAATCTGCTTATCTCCTAAAGGGTGCAAAAAAACACTGAATGAGCAGCAGGTCTGTGAATGGAAATGCCTGAGAAAGGTCAGAGGTTAATAGCCAGATTGGATAGAGCTGCTAGGAAGGATGTAGTCACTCAGATAGTCACTCTAACAACTGTGCTGAACAGAAAATATTGATCCTTGTGATGCATAGGCTACAAAAACAGAAGGTAGCACTCCTCCCAGCCAATAACAGGAATCTGAGGTGAACATGGGCACAGATTTGGCCACGCTGGATAGTTGAAGATTTGGGGAAAAGAAATCATGTGTAATTTTTTCCACTCATCAACTGTACAGTTTAGGTGAGTCAGTGTGTCCATTATCCTCTGTGATGCCTCAGGTTCTTAGTCAAGATGTGGAATCAAGCCAAGTTCAGGAAAACTGATTCAGTCACAAATTTTCTAGTGCTTTCTGAGTTTGAGTTCATTTCTTTCTGTAGAATACAGTAAATATTTTTTAAATTTTAACAAACAGTGGGTTGAGTTGAGTTGTTCTTGTTCTAGGTTCTTTATTTAACACGTTTCTGAAGTGTGTTTGTGTTTGTTTATTTGTGTGTGTGTGTGTGAACAGGTGAAGGTTGGTGATGAAGTGACCTCAGGAACAGGGTCGAATAAGAAAGTCGCTAAACGTGCAGCTGCAGAGGCGATGCTGCTCCATCTGGGATACAAAGCCTCCACGCCTATTCAGAACACA
Source organism: Hemibagrus wyckioides (assembly GCF_019097595.1). Lineage (NCBI taxonomy): Eukaryota > Metazoa > Chordata > Actinopteri > Siluriformes > Bagridae > Hemibagrus > Hemibagrus wyckioides. The sequence continues at coordinate 5,557,573 of NC_080732.1, read as the reverse complement.
CAGGAGAAGGTCAGCACTCACACACACTCTCACACACACACACACACACAGAATGCTTCCATCCAGATGTTAATGGCTGTGCATTTCCGTCAACTCCTGTTCCGTTCTGAAGATCAGCAACAAGATGACATAACCAAAGAGCGTTACACACACACACACACATACACACACAGAGTAATGGAGAAACTGGAACACACACTCTACATCTCAAACTGCAGGCCTGTTTGTCAGATTTGTCCATTTTTGATTCAGTTTAGTATTGAATCAGAATTTGGTGCAGTGTGGGACGCAGCCGCAGTCAGTGGTTAAGTTTATTATTGTAGCCTAAAACCTGTCTTGTGTCAATGAGTGTATACTTCAGACAGTGCACTATTTTAGCACACTATGTAGTATGGCAGTGTGCAGTTTGGGACGCAGCCCATGGAGAGACTTAACCACACACTCGCTGTAACATCACATTTTCAGTTGAATTGCAGGAGTCTAGAGTCTAGTCTTCAGTCACAGTAAAGGAATCTAGAACCCTGATATTGAAGGACCCAGGTCATCAAAAATGGAGTGTAGAACCCTGTGAACCAGGAGTTTGGACCTTTACTGAGGAGGCTAGAACACAGTGTAGAAATGCAGTTACGCCGAGTCAAATATGTGCACTGGGAATTCTAGAACTTTCACAATAAGAAGTCTAGAACCTTCATGCTGAAGAGTCCAGAAGCTTAGACAAATGCACTGCGACATATTTAAATAAGAATTCTCGAACCTTCACTAGTCTAGAACCTCCATGCGGAAGAGTCCAGCAGGTTAGAGAAATGCACTGTGTTGTATTTAACTAAGAATTCTAGAACATTCACAGGGAGGAGTCTAGAACCTTCATGCTGAATAGTCCAGAGGTTTAGAAAAATGCACTCTGATGTATTTAACTGGGAATTCTAGAACCTGTACAAAAGGAATCTAGAACCTTCATGCTGAAGAGTCCAGGAGCTTAGAGAAATGCACTGTGATGTATTTAACCAAGAATTCTAGAACCTTCACTGTGAGAAGTCTAGAACCTTTCTGCTGAAGAATTCAGAAGCTTAGAGAAATGCACTGTGACATATTCAACTAAGAATTCTAGAACCTTCACAGTGAGGAGTCTAGAGCCTTCATGCTGAAGAGTCCAGAAGCTTAGAGAAATGCACTGTGTCATATTTAACTGTGATTCTAGAACCTTCACAGTGACAAATCTAGAACCTTCATGCTGAAGAGTCCAGAAGCTTAGAGAAATTGCACTGTGAAGCTTAGAGAAATTGCACTGTGACGTATTTAACAGTGATTCTAGAACTTTACTGTGAGGAATCTACAACCTCCATGCTGAAGAGTCCAGAAGTTTAGAAAAATGCACTGTGATGTATTTAACTGAGTTTCTAGAGCCTTCACAGTGAGAGATCTAGAATCCACAGTTAGGAAGTCATTAAATCCCAGACTGTATTCTAGGTTCATGGCGAGGAGTGTGGAACCTAGAACCTATTCTAGAATCAAAATTTGGTCTCGAGCCTTCACACTCTGGAGTCTAGAACTTTGCACCGAGGAGTTTAAGAACCTGATTCTAGAACTGTTGTCCTTTACCTTCAGTCCAGTTGGACTGGACACAAAAATGCACAAATTGTGTGCATTCGTGCGTGAGTGCGTGAGAGTGTGTGTGTGTGTGTGTGTGTGTGTGACTCCATTATACTCGACTGTGTAGGATTTAACTGTGATGTCTCAATTCCCTTCCTCCCTTCCTAATGAAGATTAACCTGTGTGACATGCTTGAAAAGTGCTTTTCCCCTTTCACTCACTCTACTTCTGTGTGTGTGTACGTGTGTGTGTGTGTGTGTGTGTGTACGTGTGTGTGTGTACGTGTGTGTGTGTGTGTGGATCATCCGCTTGCTCAGCCACACATGGACAACAAAAGCTGGAACGGACAAAGAACCACTTTCCCTGAAGCCAGCACTAATAGTAAGTGTTTTCTCTCTCTCTCTCTCTCTCTCTCTCTCTCTCTCTCTGTATGTGTGTGTGTGTGTGTTTCTGTGTGTGTGTGTGTGTTTCTGTGTGTGTGTGTGTGTGTGTGTGTGTAAGTGATGCTGCGTGTTGAATCTAGCTGACTGGAGGGCATACCCTGCAGACTATCCCTATTCACACACACTCAGGGGGCGGCTCTTGTTTTTCTGTCATTCAGGATTACACACACACACACACACACACATGTTCTGACACAGACTATGGCTGTCAAAAGGGATTTCACCATGACCAACATGTAGAATTGTCATGATCAGGTTTCAGAGATAATTTTGAAAACAGAGGTAGTGTACTATTTAGCTTTTTGGCATACTTTATAGTGCACTAGTATGCAGTTTAGGACAGGACCTGTTTGCTATGAGATAGACAGCTAGGACTCATCTGTGTATATGTTCTTCAATCAGATGTCCATTCTGTGTGTGTGTGTGTGTGTTTAAATTAATATCATCGTCTTGTGAACAGAATCATGGGATGTCATCGCAGTGGCTCCATCACATTTAGGACCCTTCGAAGTCAGCCGTTCATACAACGCTAGACGTTTATAATGTCAGTCACCTAGTGCAAAATTATTGGCACCCTTGAACAGTATAGACGTAAATGATACCACACAATGATTCACAAAAAAAAAAATCAACAAAAACAAGGTATAATAGTAATTAAATGAAGGAGATGCCAATATTTCTGACTGTAAGTCCATTACATGTTTATATTTATATGTCTCAAACTGCATGCTGATTCAACATAGCTCTGAGTATGGCGGTGTGCAGTTTGGGACGGAGCCCTCGTCTCTGTTCGTGGGCCCTCGTTGGGTTGAAGTGCATTTTTGTGCTGGAGCAGAGACATTTTTCTGGCTCGCTCTTATCTCAGTGCTCCTGTAGGACACTATCAGTGTGCACTCACTCTGTAAACTTTCCCTCGCACAGAGCTTTCACTGTCACAGTAATGACTATAATTTACAGTTCTTTAGCTCTGATATGATCCAGAGCTGCGTGTGTGTGTGTGTTTCTTTTCCACTAGTTAACCCTCAGAATGTGAATTGCGTGCATTCTGTCTTCTCCGGGAGCGTTTAATGCTCAGATACGAGACACACATCGTTAAAGTCAGGAGGACTTAAAATGTCCAAACAGTTTGGTGTGATAAACTATCCGAGACTAATCCGGTTTATAAAAGACATCAGCGTCCGACATTGCCTTTGTACGCAGTCCTTACACTTCATACAGTATCTCTGTTTACATTTACAGACGAGAGGAGGAACGAGAGAACAGGTCCTGCGCCAATCACGCACTAGATTTACGCATTTGGTCATCTAGTTCCTGGATATTTGTGTCTTGAGTTAAAGCTTTTGCAAAAGGCGTGTGTGTTAAAAATTATTTTGAGGGTGATACCGATACTCAAAATGAATAAGCTACTGTATTAATCAACAGATGTGTTACAGAACATTTTATTTAACTTTAGTTTGGCCAGGAAATATGTGTGTGTTCATGCTATTAGGCTAGTAAACTCATTGTTTATAATATGAGCTGAAAAAAGGTTTTCACAGTTCATTGCCTGCATTGTTTTATTACTATTTCACTAATCATAAAATACGTCAGGTCATTCGGTGTCACCCATTCCTTAGCACGACAACACACGCTCAACTAACATCACAAAGTAACACACGATATTTATCATATATATATATTTTCTGTAGAAAAGTACTTACATTTCTGCCATTTCGGTAGACACCCTTATCCAGAGTGGCTTACATTTTTATCTTATTTTATACAGCTGAGCAACTGAGATTTAAACATCTTGCATAGGGGCTGAACAGTGGCAGCTTGGTGGACCTGGGACCTTCTGATCACTAGTCCAGCACCTTAACCACTAAGCTACCACTTTCCACTTCAGTGGTCCAAATTGCAAGCCCAGGATTCTTCTTTAAAACTCCTACCAGTGAAGACACCTATTACTTGTAATTACTTCCTGTTGTTTGATGCACGATAATGATGGTACCAATCAGCCATAACATTATGACCACTGAGAGGTGACGTGAATAACACTGATGATCTCATCATGGCACCTGTTAGTGGGTGGGATATATTAGGCAGCAAGTCAGCATTTTGTCCTCAAAGTTGATGTGTTAGAAGCAGGAAAAATGGACAAGCGTAAGGATTTGAGCGAGTTTGATGAAGGGCCAAATTGTGATGGCTAGATGACTGGATCAGAGCATCTCCATCTGCAGTGGTCAGTATCTGTCAAAAGTGGTTCAAGGAAGGAACAGTGGTGAACCGGTGACAGGGTCATGGGCGGCCAAGGCTCATTGATGCATGTGGGGAGTGAAGGCTGGCCCGTGTGTTCCGATCCAACAGACAAGCTACTGATGATCAGATTGCTGAAGAAGTTAATGCTGGTTCTGATAGAAAGGTGTCAGAATACACAGTGCATGATGGGTCAGGGCTGCTTTGGCAGCAAAAGGGGGACCAACACAATATTAGGCAGGTGGTCATAATGTTATGCCTGATCGGTGTATCTTACTACTGAAAAGGTGCAACTAAGTATACACTGTAGAAATGAGAAACGAAAAGTTTTTACACTCCTATTCAGTACTCATTACAGTACGTTACACTAGATGGTTAACTACACAACGTTCAGTGTACAAAATAACTAGCAGAAGATTCCTTAAGGTAGAAAATAATGCGTTCTTCATCAGAATAAGTCAAATAAAGTCATTGTAGGGGGAAATAAAAAAAAAAACCTGTTGCCTAGATTTTATTTTAGAATTCTGTGTAAAGACATTGGGGTAAAAAGTGGGTAATTTATTGACTTTATTGAGCGTTTAAGTGCTTTTTTAATGTCGCCGATGAGGTCATCCTGGCTCACACTTGCGTTTTAATATTGTTGTTGAGTGCATGTTATTGTGTTATGTTTCATAAGAGAAACTGAATTCATCACTTGCTTATTATTTAAAAAAGCACAAACGGGACTCCAAGCTCATATTTTTATATTTAATGACTTACAGAAATGCATCACTGGCAGACCTCAGCATTTACCCCAGTGATTTAATAGCGTCTGTAACGCACCTCTTCCCACGGCGGCGCAGTAACTGGTGCGAATTTTAGCGAGTCGCGTCCAAAATTCGGGAAGGTTTCACATGATCTGGAGACGCCTGGATATCGTGAAAAGCCAATTCCTGGTCTGCTGAGGCCACTT